>NC_072734.1:186386592-186638312 GCF_026930045.1 Uloborus diversus | reverse complement strand
AGCCGGTCGACGGTGATGCTGCAGAGGGTGCTGGCGGGAAAATAAAATGATAGCACATCAAAACAGTCAAATGAAAGCAATAAACAATCGTGATTGCTCAAAAAAAAAAGATCACTTTTATGTTGAACAACATTATTTATTAAAATGCTGGAATGACTCAAAGCAAGGGCGCCCATATAGGGGGGCAAGGGAGGCTCAAGCCCCCCACCTTGGAAATGAGAACTTCCTTGCTTTTAGCGCTTTTTTTTTTTTTTTTTTTGCTAAAACGCACAAAAATTTCTTTTCCAGCCATTAATGAATAAGTTATTAAAAATGTCAAATTTTAATATCTCTAATATGTACTGAAATCGCTTTCCATGGGGAAAATATTCTGCTGAATCATGGGGAAAATTTGTGAGCCTCCCCCCCCCCCCTTAAAATTTTGCATATGGCAATAGTACTTGGAAAATTAAGTGCCAGATAATTCGAATCGAGGATTGAGCCACGACCCCTCAACCACCTTAACGTTCATTCATTAGTTCCTGAAGTATCAGCATAATAGGTAATAGGTGGATCAAAAGTCGTTTTCTCTTTCCCCTGAACATTTGATTTGTGTAATTTAACATCAAAGGGACGAGTGGCTTCAGTTTGAACAAAAACAATTTTTGGTTGATAAAATATCTTCCCAACCCTCAAACTTTTGCATGTTTCGAAACGTTTCCCGAATTTCCGCAAACAACATCGAGGAAACAGTCCAGCTGCTCAATATTCCAGTCTCGTATTCGAGCAATGAGTAATGCTCCATCCATCGGCTTGGCGATTAGAGGATCCTCGTAGACACCATTCCCTCGCTGGTCCTTTAATCCGAGCTAAAGCTCGTCCACCCCTCTCCCTCCTTCATTTCGCTAACATGCCAACTCAACTCAACTCTCCAGAAAGCTCGACTTCTCTGGACAGAAACTCGTGACTAAAAGCCTCCTCCTGTCAAGCAGATATCCCGTAAATCGATTAGAGAGGCTATTTCCTAAAATCGGAATCGGTATTTCAATCGGAATTGTATAAAATGGCACGTAGTGTCTCTGTCGATGAAAGATCTTGTTCCGGAGTGGGTGAAGTTAACAATTCCGGAATTGCGATGGATCATATAATACAAAATTTTCAGGCTGACCAATAGGATCTCATACAACATTTTGACGCATCACGTTAAAAAAATTATGTGTGTTTCTGTAATCCGAATTCCTTTTAGGCAACTTAGTGTAAGGTTTATGCACTGTTAAAACAAAAATCCTGAACTTTTACGGTAAAAGTTATTGGCATCTATGTTGCCAGTAACTTTTACCGTAAAATCCTATTTTACTGTAGAATTTTATGGTAGAATAAACGAGAGTTAAGAAACGCAAAATGCGCCCAGCAGTATCGAATTCGGGACCTTCGTATTGGCAGGCGGCTGTGCTGACCACCATACAAGTTGGGACACACCAATTGAGGGGAAATACGGAGTTGTCTGCTTCGCACTGTAAGTCACGTTGGTGCTGCAATCGTTTATTTAATTATTTTCTTATTTATTTTTATTTATTATTATTTCTTAATTAATTAATTTATTTATTTTTTATCTTTTATTTTTTTTATTCTTTTTTTCTTTTTTTTATTATTTTTTTTAATTATTTATTTATTTATTTTTTGCTTAATTTACTACTATATTTTTTCGTCATTCTGGAATCAATAAAGATATTTAGGAAAATGTGACAAATAAATTCATCAAAGAAGAACTGTCGGGTAAAATTGTTAGAGACTTGGTGAAGGGAGATTTTATTCACATAATTATCATCAGTTTTATTGAGATGTCCTCTGTCAATGACAGAAGAAGATTTGGCATACCGAGATCCATTCGGGCAAAAGAGCCTGTGAAAAAGGTCAGGGAATGATAGAACGAAACGGAAAAAAAATCTGCCACAAAACTTGCAAAAGAGTTCAAAATATACATCAATGCTAAGCATTCTGAGAAAGGGCCAAGGGAGCAAAGCTAATGTAGGAAAAGCAAAATTCACTGAGATTCAGACTCGACTACGATGAAAAAGAAGCAGAGGGTAGAAAAATAACTTTCTCGGCTGCTGGGAGTGAATTTGTCTTTTCATCAGAGAAACCAATCATTTTCAGGAAAGTCTCAACCCTTAAAATGATATGATATGGTCAGTATCTATTCATGATATAACTGAGAGCCAGAATTATGTTCCACGTTATTAAAACGCATCGTCTGTGATGATTTGAGAAGCTATTTCAGAGACTTAAAAACTCTCATTGATTTCCTTTGAAAAGGGGTTTAAAATTAACGCTCAGTGTTCTCTGAAACTAAAGTCTCACTAAGGCTAGGAAAAGGTTGAATTCCTAAATGTTCGTAAATGTAATTCAAAAGATGTGGCATGAAATTCCAATGGAAGCGTACGTGCCGTATGTGATGGATTTGAAAAGAGTTCTAAGCTCGCTAAAAAAATGAAAAGCGGTATAATTACAAATCATTATCTGATGTAAAAACTAGAAAAACGCCCTTGAAGGGTGAAAATTGCTTCTACTTGTGAACGAAGCCTGCTCGGTGATATTTTGATCGTTGAAATTTTAACCCTATCTTCAGTGGATGAACCCTAAACTCCAGTAGATAGATAGCGTGAATGGGGTGGTTTCCTTCAGTCAAAAGTACTACTTTTTGTTATTGAAATGGATAGAACGAGCAAAAAAAAATAACATGGACCCAGAAAATACTTTTTTTTCCCCAACAGTTTTTTTTTCCTATTCATTTTTTAAAATATCCGTTTTTTCAAACAAGGCGTGGTCTTGATGACGTCACAAATGATGCACTTTGCCGCATCTTTCTACTACGTTTCCACGTTATGATAATCAAGAAGCGAATTAAATAGTGCGCTCTACGCTTGCTATCAACCCTATCGTTTCCAATACACGTGAGTAAAGATGCGAATTAAATATTTTGCTCTGTGGATGGCAACTGAATGGCATTTCATCATTTGTGATGTCATCGGCAGAAGCTTAAAGAGTGAAAACGCTCCGATTTAAGTAATTTTTCAAAAATATTAAACGTAAACAAATTTATCAAAAAATGGTCAGATCCTATGTTTTTAAGCATGCTCTTTCAGAAAAAAAAAATACTTTTAAAATTTTGGACACGACCTCATTGCTCACCACTTTTTCGTTTTTCCATTCTCCTAAAATTGCAGTCTTACCAGTAAAACAGTTAAGTGACCGGATCCAGTTTAACCTCGTCAAAATAAAGCATTTCCCTGCATGTCAAACAATGCCAGCAAATATTATCAAATTATCATGCTGTGGCGCGAGTTTCATTCTTGGTGACGTCATCGTTACTCGATCAATAATTTTGGCTATTATATATTTGAAGATTTCAATAATTTTCAATTTAAGTCTGTAAAGAAATTCCTCACAAGTTTAGCAAAGAATGTTTCTACACTAAGCACATTTACTGCACACCGAGGCTAAATATAATATTTGAATGAAAATTTATGCGTATGAAAGCATGTATAACTCAGGCCCCTAGTTACGTGCATTAATGTAAGTATACAGTGCTGGTTAAAAAAAATTGCATCACCCTCGCATTTTCATAACAATGGGATTATCTGAGAAGTTTTGGTCAACCGATTAACGATGAATGTATGTGAAATTCTGCAAAACTTATGAAATAAACATTTAACAGCAGGAATCCGATCATTGTTTACGTAGATCGGGACTGTTTCCGGGACAAGGCAAACTGCTGACCCCATGCTCATTTTTCCATTTCTGAACCTGCGTGTGAGTTTAGAGAAAAAAAATTACTTAACCCCATGTCAATTTAAGTCTAATGGCAGGACAAAGGTTTTTGAGTTGTTACTCACCAGTTTTTCAATGTGGCACGGAGCAGAATCATCCTGGAAAATGACGTTTGGAACTGAAGTAAAGTGATCCCGGATAGTAGGAGGCAATTTCTCCTCCGAAATGCCAATATACACCTGAGCGTTTACTGTTCCTTGCACAAAGTGAAGCCCACCAACTCCTTAATCAGAAACACATCCCCAAATCACCTGGGATACGGGATGCTTGACTGTGTGTTGTATGCAGTCGGGATGATATTCCTCCCCTTTGCGGCGCGGGTAATGCAATTTTTTTTTACCACCACTGTATATTCACACATTGATGATTTCCGAAAATCTAAGTGCAGCCAGCGCCTTTATAGTCAGGGCCTGATTACCCAAAAGGCTCGGGAAGCTTGAGTTTTCCCTCTGAATTTTTAGGGGGCCGAAATATCACTGTAAAACTGCTTAACAATTCCAGTTTCTGCTTTTAACTGCTTTTTTTTTTTTTTTGTTAAAGGAAAGAATTAAAACTATACTAATATTATAAAGAGAGAGGGCGGATTTTTGTGTGTTTGTATGCTCGAGGTAATCTCCGGAACCACTGCACCTATTTGAAAAATTTCTTCACTATATGAAAGGTGCTTTCTTACTGAGTGACATAGGCTATAATTCGAAAAAATCTGATAAATAGTTTTTTTTAATTCCAATTTAGACCCTGATTTCACATAAATTCCCGAATATGGGAGTGAACAATTACTTGCACATATTAATGCTATATATCGTTGAAAAGGGTAGAATTTTCGCGCTCTAAACAATTTGTTTCAGTGCTCTACGGCGGGAGTAATTTGCGTTTCTAGCTCGAACATTTTTAGGCTTAGCTGAAATTTAGGCACTACTTTCTTCATTAATATATCAATAAAAAGTGAAGGAATTGTCCCACAGTTTTCTTTTTGGCACCATTGGAAAAAGTGACATTTTTTACTCCAGATCTCTCTCGACCGATGGTCGAAAATCTTAGTCAAATTCGAAAAATGTCATTTTGATTCTGGTGGTCATCCATTTTATTTTAGCGTTTCCACGGTTACGCTTTTTGAATCTATTGTTTCCTTCCTTACTTTGCATTTAATTTCTTAAACTTATTTTATTCCGTGTTTCCATGGTTACGCTTTTAAAATCCATCTTTCGCATTTTAATTTCTTAAAAGTATTTTAATATCTGTCGTCATTGTTTGGAAGGGAAATTTTTGCATGATTTTTTTTTCCTTTTCTTTTATTTGAGCCTTATTATTGAATATACGTCACTTGACATAAGTTTTATTTTCAAAGTAGACCGGGCAAAGCCGGGCAACGCAGCTGGTAATTATATGAAATGAGGCCACGAGCTAGATTTTCAAATGTGGGATTTGATTCAACTCTGTTACAATGCACTTCTATGACATTTAATTTCCTTTGTAAAGAGTCAAATATTATTCAACATGTTCTTCCCATATTTACTGAGAATTCAAGTGCAACATATGTAATAAACAAAATGTTCTGATAAGGTTTCCCCCTTAACTTAAATCTAAATTCTGCTGAGCCACTTTAGTCAGTGTTGTATCAATGTGAATAGAATGTTTAGAAAATATATTCTTGAAACAAAATGTGGGGGGCCCCAAAATGAGACAAAGCTTCCCCTAATTTAAAAGATTAATCGGGCCCTACCTATAGTGTTGTTCAGGGCCGAATTTAATTCCATGCCGCCCCTAGGCAGATTGGAAATCTACTGCCCCCTCCCCTAAAAGAAGCAAAAACTTCCTTGAAGCAAAAAAATAGTGTTCCCAAAATTTATATTGTCAAGCTTCTGATGACTTTTTATGTTAAGGGGCTCAATGACCCAATGGGAGCTCATGGGAGGTCACTGTGACAGCCCAAAAAAAAAAAACCTTATTCGGCAAATTTCGCTGAAGATTCGGCAAGTTTGGAGATAATATTACAACGAATTTTCGGAAAATGAAAGAATACTAATACGACTCCCGCTACAACGCGATTCAACTTACGCGAAATGGCTATAACGCGAATTTTTCACGAGTAACGAATTTTAGAGCTGACGAGAAATCCTCGTCCACAACACGAAATGTTTTTGGAAGGATGTATCGGCTTCGTTATTGACAACTAAATACTGATTTCGTGAATGTTTTTACATCAATTTAGCATCACTAACAGCGAGAGTTCCCTCCTCAAACTAGTCTACGCGTCACGTTGTTAGTGGATCAAATAACCGCTCTTCATCTCTATTTTATTTATTTATCTCTACATAGTATAAAATGAAGTCTCCAAAAAGCGTCTGTTTGTTTGAACTCGCAAAACTCGAGAACTACCTGGCCGATTTTGCTGAAATTTTCACAGTTTGTTCCCTTAAGTCCTGAGAAGGTTTGCAGACCTGTTCGAAAAAAATTCGACGAGTAGTTCTTATTTTATTCCAATTTAGGTCCAATTTTCACATAAATTCCCGAATATGGGGGTGAAAAATTACTTGCAAATAATATTATATATCGCTGGAAAGGGAAGAATTTTCCGCGTTCTACGCAATTTGTTCCAATGCTCTAACTTAATTGCGGCGGGAATTTTTTACGTTTTTAGCTCGAATTTTTTTAGGCTTTGCTAAAATTTATTCACTACTTTCTTCACTAAATCCATCAATAAAAAGTGAAGGAATTGTCCCACAGTTTTCTTTTTGACAGCATTGGATAGAGCTGCTTTTTTTACTCCAGATCTAACTCAACCTAAGGTCGAAAGTTTAACCCTGTATCTCCATTAGAAAAAAAGTTACAAGCGAATTAAATGAAGTTCAAAAATCTTTTCTCTATTCAATTTTTTAACCATTTTATTTTGCGTTTCCACGGTAACGCTTTTTGAATCCATTGTTTATTTTCATCTTTCTCATTTTCAATTCTTGAACTTATTTTATTTTGTGTTTCCATGGTTACGCCTTTCAAATCCATCTTTCTCATTTTATTTTAATTCCTTAAAAGTATTTTAGTATCTGTCGTCATTGTTTGGCGAGAAAATTTTGCATGATGGCTTTTTTTCTTTCATTTAATCCTGGTTATTGAAGATACTTCACTTGACGCAATGGTTTTTTTCAAGGTCGACCGGGCAAAGCCGGGCAACGCAGCTAGTTTCATTCTAAACATTAAAGTTGATGAAATATAATAGCACTTTAGAGCGCTTTTTCATGTAAAGTTTGTAGATGGGAAAAAAATGTTTCTGACAAAAAAAACAAAAGGTTAAGATTCTCAATATGCTTGGAACAACTACAAAACGACGACGGTAGCAACGCAATAAGTATGAGTGAATCTTCCATACTTACAATTAAAAGTCAAAACAAAAAGATATCCATATAAAAGTTCAGAACTAAGTTTCAATATTGAAGCTTGCAGAGTCAAAACAAAGTAAATACTGTGAAAATGAAAGCTGCTGTTGTATTGTGGATTAAAGAGTTCAGGAAGAGGGGCTGTTGCCATAAATGGAAACGTTATAAAAGAAAAGGCGAAGCAGACGAATTTTAAAATGTATTAGATAAGGATAACGACCTGAGATAATAGAGCATAAATCATCATCATCTTCACTTTTTAACTCATAAATATTATTACTGTATCTACTGTATAGTACGATAAAAGTGCAGCATTTTATTATTACTACATACTGTGCGTACTGTGTAGTTTTATTTTATGTCTTTCCCTCCCATCGATCAATCATTTTGTGCATCTTAAAGTATTTTATGTTGAATAAAATAGCTTTTTTTGGTGTTTGAATGCAGTAAAAGTTCGATTCTTTATGTAAGAAACTAATATATAGCTGAGGAACGCTTTAAAGCAGTTTAAGGGGTATTTACAAATGTCTAAAAGAGTTTGGTATGTTTCTAAAAATGTTGTGTACATACATTTTTCCACAACGCGAAATTTCGACTTACGCGAGGAGTCTTAGAACGCATCCCTCGCCTAAGACGGGATTCGACAGTATTTTACTTTCAAGAGCAATAATTTTAAAAAAATTGCCGCCCTAGGCAGCTGCCTACTTTGCCTATTGGGTAATTCGGCCCTGGTGTTGTTCCGAAAAGTCTCCTAGCCGGAACACTTAATGAGAAACTAACTGCTCCATTTTTTCCCCGTCTCTGCCATGAGATTGAAATTAAGGAACGGATCGATGTCGTATAAGTGGCTTTACTCTAAAGAATGGACCCTCCCCCCCACTTTCCCGTCTTTAAAAGGAAGTGGACGAAATCCGCTCTCCTCCTATACACCGAGGGAAGAAATTCCGAAGCGAGGGAAGAAAAAAAAAGTGGCTCCTTCTCCATCCCTCCCCAGCCCTTTTCGGGTAAGGTTCCTATATAAGGGGAGCTGACTCATCCGCCATTTTGGTTCCGAAATTGTCAGGCGAAAAAAATAGTATTTGTACAAAAACCTCATTGCAGAAAACTGGTGTCCAAGCTTTAGATGTGTTGCTTGATTGATGTTTGATTATTTTATTCTGTAGATGAAGACGGTTTGATTCATAAAAACAAATAAGGTGTGAAAATGAGATTCATTACACTAAACATTTTTCGATACATTTTTGTTGAATTTGTGAATTAAGTTATCTTTCTAGATTCACCTTAAGTGACATTTTACTCGACTTAACATCAATTGTTTTACGACATAGCAACCAGTGAATAATGATAATCATTACTAATAATAAAGCTGAAAGTCTCTCTGGATGTCTGTGACGCGCATAGCGCTTAGACCATTCAGCCGATTTTCATGGAAGTCGGCACAAAGTTAGTTTGTAACAAGGAAGTGTGCACCTCGAAGCGATTTTTCGAAAATTCGATTTTATTCTTTTTCTACTCCAATTTTAAGAACATTTTCCCGAGCAAAATTATCATAAGATGGACGAGTAAATTACCAAGTTATCATTACGTGGAACCGTAACATGGGCAAGCCAATTGGCGAGAAATTCACCTTACATTTTTTTTGTAAATACACAGGCGAACCAAAAGAGCTTTTAATTTTCTACTACGGGCAAAGCCGTGTGGGTACCCTTAGTGTATTTATAAACACTAGAAACGAGGTCGGAACCAAAATGTCGGGTAAATCAGCCCGTCCTTTTGCAGGGGCTCTATTTTCGGGGTGTGCCGGGCAGACAGCGTCAACGGGTGATGAAGATGAATGACACCAGGAAAAGAAACGAGCCACGGCCTAAAGCCGGAGAGCAATTTTTCACGCCCACAGCGCCGCCCCTAATGCCCGGTGATGTATTCGTCTTAGGATGATATTGTGGAGAGATGGGTCATTTGAATAGCGCGCCTTTTCCTACCTCACTTTTTTATTTAAATATCGGGGCCGCAAAAAAAATGAAAGGAAGTGCAGCTTTTATCTCCGAGGAAAAGATCAAGATTCGCTGGGGGAAGGGAAAATATGTAAACTGATCGGTTGATGGATTGCGCATTTAGAGCCCCCCTCTCTCCACTCCCTCGGAGGCAACCGCGAAGAAAAAGGAACTCGAGTTGGAATAAGATGATTGCTTGTTTTTTGAGAAACCCATCTTGTTCTTCGGTGTAACTGAAAGCTAAATCTGTCGCGAGTGGGTCCGATGTTGCGAGTCTTCAGCTATGATCGACTTGCTAGGCACTTATTTAGACTTAAAATCGTTTCGTCCTCGAATTGCATATTATGCAGGAGAGATACTGTAATGGATGCTTTGCATCTCAGGGAATACCCTGAAGTTAAATTGCTAGAACGCCAGACTGATCGACATTCTTACTTCTCTCCGTGTGTTTGTGTTCAGTATGCAATTCGCGCACTCCCTCGTCCAGGGTTGCACCGTAGAAAGAGTTCAGGGGTGCAGCGCAGTGTCCATCTTATCAATGTACAGGGTGACCAGTAATTAAGGCGTTGAAAAAAAAATCTCAATTTCTCGAAAACTTTTAGGCGTATCAAGTCCAAACTTGGCGGTTAGATTCAGTTCGTTGACGGATTTTTTTTTTTTTTTTTTTTTTTTTTTTTTTTGCGCAGTTTTATTGAGTTGGTCGTTGCTTATTTTTCAGTGAAACTGTCGGGATATAGCGTTTCTGAGAGCATTTTCGTGGTTCGAACGTATTATTCGACTAGCAACAGCTCAATTAAGACTCAAAGAAAGTTTTCGATTGAGTTTAAGCTTAAAACATTAAACATTCTCACTTCTGAACGATATTTGGAAATTTTGGGACATCAGTTCATTCCAGCAATTCAAAATGAGCTGGAATTCGAAAGCACCTCATCGTTTCAATGAAGTACTTGATCTGCTTGAAGAGCACTTTAATGTTTACATTTTCGCTTTAGGGTATCCGAAATCTAAAAATATGGGAATTAATTGGGCATCCTTCTCTCCTGACGACGAGAAATACCACTATTCAACATAACCATAACTGCCAATATTTGATTTTACGTGTTTACACTTTTGCTTCTTCTTTGCGTTCAAACATTTCAGAATTTCAAATCTCTAGTGCACCAGATTTTCCATATTTTTGCTGTCAGTGTTAGGACTTGAATTGAAACTTAAATATAAGTTAGCAAAATATACATTCAGCTCTTTCTCCCCCCTCCCCGTCTCCTTATTTGGCTGCCAAGTTAAAAATAAGTTGCTCAACAACTGTATAGTTATACTAAAACAAAATGAAGTTTTTTACAGTATAGCTTCCCACCGGTGGAATAGAGCCATATTCTTGCAGTCTGCATTAATATGAGAGCAAATGTCCCGCTGCTAAAAGATGCTTGCTACAATATCCAGAGACTTCGCCCTTTTTTGTGGCTTAGTCGACCCGCAAAGACCGTAACTGAGTTCAAGGCGAAATACCTAATAAAAAAGCCGAATGTATTTTTACAATGGTACCTAAAAATGTTTTCACCACGGTGCGGAATTGGCATTCATGGAATTTGCAGCGATTCAGGAAACTTCGGGAAAATACTTGTTTTTCACGGGAAACTGATGGAAACCTATGAAATCTTAAAACGTTACCCGAAAATAATCTGTGACAGTTTTTACATTGGGGGAACTCGGCTACTGTACATTTTTTTTTCTTTTTCCAAAATGATCAAAATTCTGACTAATTTCAAGTTATTTCCATGTGAATATATACGTTCTGCAGAATATAGGGCTATTGTCCTTTTCTGTCTTTCTTCTTCTTCTTTTCTTGGAAACTAAGCCCCGCATTAAGTGATAAGAGAAGGACCAATTAACCAAGCTTTATTTCAGTATAACGCTACATTTTTAAATTATTAAAATTATACCATGATAAGAAAAAAAAAGTGAAAATCCCTGCGTTTAAAAGTTAAACAAGTTTTCTCCTCTTCTTTTTCTTTTTCCTTTTATTTTTATTTGTTTATTTTTTATTTTTTTTAATGCACCGATGAAGAAGTTTTTTCAAGACATAACACATTGTTTGCCCCAGGTAAAAAAAACCTCTTTGAATATTAATAACTGGAACTTGCTACAATGGTTATAGTATTTGGTTGTCCGAGTGGTTTGCCTATTCACGTACATTTGCTTGAAGTGTGGACACTGAAAAATGTCAATAGAAAACTACATTTCATAGACAGTACTGCTTCAAATAAAAACTAATGACATAAATTCATTCAGCTTTAAGTAAAATTAGTAAGTTAGAAATATTTTAATTATTCTTAAGCTTTAAAAAAAGGAGGGAGGAGGGGCTCAAAAAAAAAAAAAAACTTCAAGTATCAAATTAGTAACACAGTATCTTTTTAATTTAAAAAAAAAAAAAAATTTCAAGAAACAAAAAAAAAAAAAAAAAAAAAAAAAAAGAGGGGAGGAAGCGTGAGGGACATTTACGTTCTTTATTTTTCCAGAGACTCGATATCTGCCTTCAATATCGAACAATTCTCTCAGAATCAAACTTAGAAACTTCACAGATCGGAGAGAAAAAAGTGCCAGACGCAGATGAACCAATTTATTTATTTTTTCAATTGTTTCAGATTTCTCTCCGACTGGAGCCGATTCTTATTGCTTCCACCACCTTCCCAAGAGATCGGCCATCAGCGCGAACGACATCCTAATTTGCATAAAAACGACCTTTCCCCCCTTCTCGTTACCACGGAACAGGTAATCCAGGGATTTGCGGGAGGGATTACTTGACGTCCCTCTCCCGACGAGGGATCATCTCACCCATAGACAAACGATGACAAACCTGCGCCCCCCCCCCCCGCCCCCCGATGATTCCAGATGAGAAGCCTGTGATTGTCCCTTTTTTTTAAGTCAGTACATCTTTGATACATGTTATCCGATAGGACATCTGCTTTTTGCTGGGTGCAAAAAGTGCGCAATTTTAACTGCCATGCGAATGAAGAATGAACATACTATTGAAAAACTGGATCTTTTTAAGTAGTTGCAGCAGCTTTTTAAATTTGAATAATTGAGGATGCGCCGATTAATAGGCGGTAGCCAATAATCGTCCATTTCGCAAATTATTCATAATCGGCTAATTTTCTCTGACCAGTCGGTTGATTTAAAAAAAAAAAAAAAAAAAATTAATGAAAATCACTGTAAGTCTGCTCAGAACTAGAAACTTCGCTGAATGAATTCATAAACAGTAAATAAACGATTTTCTGCAACAAAAGGTAACATGTAGTTCTAAATTAATAACAACACTATATTAATAAAATAACAATATAAATCTAAAAGATTTAATCATTCGTTTTTAAAAATATTTATCGAGCAATTGCATACGCAAAACAAGAAGTTCCGTCTAGAGCCTACTTTCCCGTATACCCATACTACTTTCTAGTACCTGATCAATATTCTCAAAAATAGCTAAAATCGCAAATTGTTTCAAACATATTTTTGCTAATTTCATAAAGTATTCCTCACACATCTAAAAAAATTTAAAAAAAAAAGCAGCACCTTTTAAACAAAGCAGCTAATACACTTTTTTCCCTTGAAAAAATTCTTTAACAGCTTTCAAAACGAAAAAATAATATTAAAATTAATAAGCTGATTAAAATAAATACATCATATCAAAAAAAAAAATCGTTTCTTTTTCCCCTGTTGCCAAAAATAATTTTTTAAATGAATTAATGCACTTACCAAAATAAATAAAAACAATAAAATGTCAACTTAAAGAAATACTTTTTATTGTCAAAAAAAAAAAAAAAAAATCGTCTGCGCATATCGTTATGTAGAAACATAAATGACTTTGTGTTTATTCAGTTTATAACTGAATACCTAAATTAAAACTTTAGCGTGAAAATAAAAACAAATCATATCAACAATAATTATTTCACAGTGAAAACCATAGCTGAGGAGTCGGAGTCAATCTCATTTTGGGATAAAGGAGTCGGAGACGAATATCCAAGAATCGGAGTCAGTCATTTGTCCTCCGTGTATAAATTTTTGCCAAAGCTACGAAGTCAGAGTCGAAGTCGGGGAGTTGGAGTCCGATTAATTGTCGGGCACAGGAGTCGGAGTCGGAGTCAGGTGCCTCTAAATTCTCAGAGTCGGAGTCTGGAGTTTGGCGTCAAGAGCTATTTCCAACAAAATTTGTTTGAAATAAATCCGCTTTCAAGTACGGAATCTACATTGACTTTCAGTTTCCCGTAGGCGCTAATGTTAAGTTTTTTTGAACTGTTCAAAATTGAACGAAAAATAGTTCAAATCAAAAAGTGAACTATGGGAATGAGGTGTCCTCGCCGAGATCTTTCGAACAAAAAAAAGTTTGTTCGAATCGGACTATTAATTCAAAAGTTATTAGGGGGGGACAGACAGACAGACCGACAGACATTTTCCCCCATCTCAAAACCCAATTTTCCAATTTTTAATTTTTCGATATTTATTTATTTATTTTATTTATTTTTGATTTTTTTTTTTTTTTTTTTTCGCGACATTTTTAAGATGCATTAAGCCTTCTTTCATGCTTTTTTCTTATTTTTCTGACTTTTACTGGGAAAGTAGGCTAAAAAGCAGCAGGAGGTTATGAGATGGTTATTTACATGTGAGTCTCTCAGTTTCTCCTCTCCCCTCGAAACGTGTGGGGACCGCGTTTAAAACTGTTTTTTGTTATTCAGCAACTGTATTCACTGTTTATGCATACAATTACAACATAGATTTTACTATTTTCTTTTTTTACATGAGCCACGTTTTTAATATAATTACAATTTTAGTATTAGTTAGTATGTTTTATTTTTTATTTTTTTTTAATTTAGGAACACTTGAAGCAACATAATTTTGTTGAACTTTTTTTTTCATATTGATCTGCACATCTGTCCTACAAACAAGTGGTTCCCAAAGCGATCCACATGCACTTCTAGGGGTCCACTGCAGTCTTCAAGGGGTTCATAAACAAGAGAGAAAATTGAGGGTGCCTGAGATGCAAACAAAGGGTCCACAAGCTTGGATGCTATTTAAATTTAACCGGATGAGGGATGAACGTTTTTTTTTTTTTTTTTTAAGTTTAAATATTGCAGTCGATGTTATCTAAGCGTTTGTGTTCGATGTTTTTGCATTGCTGATGTTTTATTTTTGCACATTATTTTTTTTTTCATAAGTAGCCAAAAAAGGAGGGAAACTAGTAGACTTTTACGAATTTAAAAAAGAAAATTTTATAGTTTGTTTTTGAAAAATTAATCAAAAGCTTTAAGTCTTTCAAGAACTGAAATTACTAACTAAAGTGGATAATGTAAATCTTCGAATATTTATTCTTTTTAAGACACCTTATTGTCAGTGCTACTTCTATTAAGGACATTTTCCCCTCATTAACCTATTTTATGTATTAATTGAACTTGATTTTCGTTTTGCAAAGTTGAAATTAATAAAAATATTAGTAAAAGTGCTACTTTTTTTTGTTTAAAATTCCGACATTATCAGAGCATGCCATAACCCTCGGTGTTCATTGTTCAGTAAATTATAATTTGTCTCGGTAAGTTTCCATACAATTTTCTTTTGTTTCCATCTGATGACATGTTTTTGATCAAGTGTAAATATTACAGTATAAATATTACAATGTCTCACTAATTTTGAAACGACCTCTAATGAGAACGGGAAAACTCGGCAAGGAATTCGTGGAACGGAACAAAAAAAGTTTTGGAAATACTGCTATATATAATGTTGGATACAGCTCATGTGCAAGTACATTTCTACACATCCTAAGATTTAGCATCTTTTAAGAGTGCTTTATAATTTACGTAAAGATAAAAGGCTTGAATTGAAAGGCTAGTATAATAGTAAAAAAGTCAATGCTGAATCAAAAGTATCTATAGACAACAGTCTACTAGTTACTAATATACAACAGTCAGCTAGTTTCTAATACTAATTTGAAATAACATTGAATCTAGTTAACAACAAAATAAAATCCTATTAACGATAATAAGAAAATTGGTGTTCAGAGTTTTAGTAAACTTTTAAAACATTATTTTAAAGAAAAATTATGATGATTGAGAAAGAAAATCACTGTTGACAGAACCAAACAATTAACTAATTCTGAAGAGATAAAATTGTAACCAAAAAAAAGTTGACGGAAAAAATTTCGTATTAAAAGTATTTATCATTATAATCATTCGGTAATTGGCCAGTTTGATTCTCGGTGTATCCCTGATAATAATGTATTTGCCTTTATCAGACCCTAAACATTTGCATAAATGAGACACATCCCTCTAATTCTTAGAAAAAACGAAACCGTGTTACATGACATTTTCTTGTTAAACGGGGATAACATATTTAAAATATTATGTTTCTCAAACATAAACTGACCTTTCAAAAACCTTTAAAACTCAAATTTTTTATAACCTAACTTTTACCTAATAACCACCCTAAATGGTTTCAATTCATTCAGAAGATATGCTCTTTGTCCTCAGTTTCTTGTTTGACCTATTGTAGTTGTTTTCGCATGGTCTTAGTTTTGTTATACATGCATTTTCTGTTTTACAAAATTGTTTTCAAGTCGATTCTTTCGATTACTTTTCCAAAATTTAGAACTTCATTCTTGTGCTTATTTCGGAGCTTTTTTTTTCCTCAAAATTCCTGAAGTTTTATGTCCTTTACAGTTTAAGCAATTTTACACTTTTGGAAACTTTTCACTCTTTTAAAGTTCCAAAACTATAGTTTGGCACTGTGTAGCCTATTAAGGTTCTTGCGCCAGTAAAATCAGTAGAAACAACCAGCTAACTTACATCGCTGTGAGCATAATATATTCTCTTTTTTTCTCCCCTTCACTATCACAATCATTTTTATATAAAAAATGCTTTTCACTTTAATCAAAAGGCATTGTTAATTTCACACTTCAAGGAATTAAGCATTGTAGCTTGATGTCTTAACCAAGTGATGAAGTCAAGGGGAGGGGCAAGGGGGTCGTAACCCTTCCCGTAGGGAGCAATAAAATTATAAGTATGCACTTATGTATAGCAGATGCAGTAACCAAAATTGCGCTTTTTCTCTTTAACTTTTAGAAAATTTTCGGGGAGGAGAACTTAAAAAAAAACTTAAATTTGTATTTCCAGTTTTTAAGACAAAAATTTTCCGCGGAGGTAGCTATTGCAGAAAGTGAAAGTTCGATAAATAAAGAAGCCAGCTAGTTGCCAATGGCAGTTATTTTCTTAGTAGGTCTTCATGCATAAATCGAACCAATTTGTTGTCAGGGGCGGACTGGGTCCCGTAAGAAGGCGCCAACCTTGGCCTCCAAAAGGCGCAAAAAAAGGGGGCAAAAAAAAGTGCAAAAAGAAAAAAAAAGTACGAAAAAAATATATATATATATAATAATAATAACGATAAAGGTGGAGGAAACAATTTAAAAAAAAAAAAAAAAAACTGATAGTTTAAAGAAGAGAAAAAACAAGCGAAGTCGCACAGGTTTGTTAGCGCAAATAAATAAATAAATACAAATAAAGAAGTTTCACCCAAAAATAAAATAAACAAAAAAAATAATTTAAAAAAAAGGTGTTCACGCTTGAGGGCGCATAGGCGGGAGGGCCAAGGGCACCCATATAGGGGGGCAAGTGGGGGCTCAAGCCCCCCTAAGAAATAAGAACTTCCTTGCTTATAGTACTCTTTTTCTTTGCAAAAATGTAAAAACATTTTCTCTCCAGCCGTTAATGAATAAGTTAATAAAAATGTCAAATTTTAATAACTCTAATCTGAAATTGATGTCTATGGGGAAAATATCTGAGCCCCCTCCCCTTAAAATTTTGCATATGGGCGCACATAAAGAAAAGAGAAGAAGGTCGGAGTTGGCATATTTTCCAATGACTCAGACTCCTTTACCCCTAAATCAGTCCTATAACGCCACAGCCCTGCCAAAACCACGTGACTTGAATTTTGAAATTTCTTTAAAAGATATGCCCCCCCCCCCACCCCGACTCCCATTATGTCACCAAAGAGAACCTAGAACTGCTTTTCCCAGAGTTCAATGGCAAAAAATTTCTGGAGAGAGCTCCAATCCTAAACTAAAACTGCGCTTTTAGTCTTTAATTTTGAAAAAATTTTCTGGAGTTGGTCTCCCAACATCATTTTTTTTCTCTAACGTCATCAAAGGCAACTTAAAATTGTGGTTTTGGTACTTATAGTAATTTTTGGTATCTATCTTTCCTTAAAAGCAAAAAATTTCATAATTAAGGTTTTCTCAGTCTGTATTTTACTAGTATTTTCACAAAACTAAGGATTCAGCAAAATAGCTTAAAAAAAGTTCTGTGCTTCCAGCTCTCCAACACCAAAATACAAAAGCGAAAAAAAACAAAAAAAAACAGTCATTACTTTTGACTTTCGGCAGCTATTTTTTCACCGAGACGAATGAGGCTTGATTTGAGCATGGATCATTGAAAATTTAAATAATGAATTATTTTTTGAAATTCGTCGAAAGGGACCTTTTTTCAATCACCGGCAGTGCTTTAAAAGTTTTATGGAAGCTACAGGGTTGTGCACTTTAATTTGATATGCAAAAACTTTCGAGAAAAAATATTTTTCGCAAAATTTTTAAGCTAATATCCCTCAAAACTTCTGTAAAAAAATTATGATTTTCAATGCATTTTTTAGAATAAAAAGAAAAAAAAATCAGTGGGACCATGAATGGTTCAACAGTTACAACAAATAATGTGGAAATTTTTTTCGCACTTTTTGCTAAAATGTACTTTAAAATGCTATTAAAATGCTAACTTGAGTTATTAAGTTCTATGGGAGCTACAGAGTTGAGTAATAACTCATTGTAAAAAAAAAAAAAAGTTACAGGGTATCTGTTACATTTCGAGTTTTGAAACCCATGACTTTCCCTGGCATCTGCATGTAACTTTCCATAACTCAGGGGATTCGATTTTTCCAGAAAAAAAAAATTCACAAGAATAGCTAAATTAGTGTTTTGTGAAAATTAAAAAGCATCCATTTGATCTGTATTGTGGACATATGTTTCTAAAAATTCAAAATAAAGTGAAATATAACGAGTTCAGCTACTATAATAACTTAAAAAAAATTATGCAACAATAACTAGTGATACACACGAAATAGAGTGCTTAATTATTTTGCTACCCAGGACATGCATTTATAAATCTAGATTTAATGACATTTTTTTTTCGTGGATTCCAATAAATCATGCAAAATTTTTACATAGATAAGAATTTATATTAAACAAATTTATTATTTTTGCTCCAAAACATCAGATATGATACAAAATAATTTTTTAATCACTAAAAATACTGAAAAAAAGTTTTGATTATAAAATGATTTTTCAAAATAAAAGAAGCTTAAAACATGCCTCAATAATTATGTAAAACTACTGGATTAACAGCAAAACATTTAATTATTCTTTTTTCTCTCCTTTTGAATTTCTTAAAATAAATATTCTGTTTAATAAACAAATTAAGAATCTAAAACTTATTTCTTTAAAAACGGTGGTAGTTAAAAAGAAGAAAATTAAATAAGTATATAATCGGAAAAATATAATATTCAATTAAATAACTTAATACTTCACTTACCAGACATAACCAGATATATTACTGCATATATACTATATTACGATGTGCTACAAATATTGAAAATATTTCGATTTTAAGTAATTTGCGACATTTTTGGACTTCAAAAAAAAAAAAATTCTTCTTGAAAATTCCCCGATTTCTGTATTTTATCTATGTCCTGACGTCCCTAATTAGTTCTTCAGTCTAATTTTATTTTCTAAAATCTTCATTAACTTAAGACACTACAGAAAATTAATGACAATTTTTATGAGTCTCTTGAATCAACTCAAATGCAAATGACTTAAAATTTTTAAATCGAATGAGAGCGGTAAAATTAGAAGTCTACAAGTCCTTAACTTCAGAATTAGAGATATAAGGGGGGTTGAAAATAATGCTTAACACAAAATTATAAATGTCCAAAAGGAAGAATAACATAGTAAAGAAAATCGAGTGAGTATTATAGGATATGCAATCGGATTTTGAAATCAATGAAAAATCGGGACTGACGCGTGAAAGCGTTAGAAACGGCAAAGTTGTGTAAATTTTGCACCTAATCTGTAGAATTCAACAAATATTCTTGAACAAAAAATACAAGATCAGTTGTCAGTTTCCACGACTTTCGAACATTTTTTGCTGAAAATCATTACTTTCTATGACTATTTTCGATCATTGCAAAATTCATGACCTTCCATGACTTTCTGAGTGCGTGGATACCCTGATTCAAAAAAAAAAAAGAAATAGTGTCATTTGAAAAATTATTTTTTTTTTTTTCTGATTTCAAATGTATTATAATGAATATATCCAAAACTTTTCAGAGTAGGACAGCTGGTTGTCCAGAGAGAACAGATCTTACAGCAAGCAATGTAGGACACTTTATTTATCCCACTTTGAAAATTTTAGGATGTATCCTTTACGTTAAAATACATATAAATATATATATAGTTGATCACCCTTAATACGGTAACGTTTAATATGAAACCATGGCAAAAACAAAAATTTTGTTCATTAAGTTTGGTTTGCTATCTATTTACATTAAAAATTTCACATATAATACATACAGTAAATTGAAAGATAAAGTGGTTGAATACTGTATTTTTTTTTTTTTTTTTGGAATGATTTATCATTTTGTTAGGTAGTTGAAGTCTTATTGGGTATCGAGAACAAGAACGGATGGATGGAATTTCATTCTTGTTTAATACTTTCTGTTAATGTTTGATCACTCTAATAAGTTTTTACTTTGTTTTTATGAAACTTGGTTTCAATATAACACGGTACACATTCCTTGATTTACATTATTTCTAAGTCTCATACAACACGGTACATATTGACATGATTTTTACTATGTACATAATTAATTAGTGTAAAAAATAAGTTAAATAGTTATTTTTAAAAAAAGTGTTGTATAACAGGGTTTTGATACTACACAGAACAAGTTAACCGTGTTATACGAGGGAGGCCTGTATACAAATTTGAGGTCTCAGACAGTAATATTTCTCAAAGGTTCATTAAAATTTAAGTGAAATAAGGTTTTTTTTGGTTGATCTGACACGGAATGACCCTAAAGTGCTCCTGTGATAGTGGATCGGAATTCACCAGAAACTTGAGTAGGTACCCCAGGCCTTAGAAACACTTCATGTTTGTATGGTAAGCCGAAGTGAAGTGTGTAATACGGTTTGTCAATGTATTACAACCAAAATACCAAAGCATAATTTTCCTTCACACCAAAGAATAAAATTAAAAAAAAATTATTCTGCATTTTAAGTTAGATTTTGAGTACAGTGAAACTTGTGTGAATTGACTACTTGCAGTGCACTACTTTAGTAGTCAACTTAAACAGGTGGTCAACTTACAAAGGTTAATTTATATGATAAGGGCTAATTCTGTGCCTGAAAAAAAGTGGTCAACTTACAAGGGTGGTCAACTTCACATGTATTACTGTATCAATAAAACATAAGTAATAAACATAATTAATTCGCAAAACTTTACAGGTAATTGATGTACCAAAAAAAGGCAAGGGAATGAGATAATACAGTAAAACCTGTAAAGTTGACCACCCTTGTAAGTTGACCACCTGTCTATGTTGACCGCTTTTGTCGGGAACGGAATTAGTCCTATCTCATATAATGAAGGAAAACCTCTGTAAGTTGACCACCTCTCTATCTTGACCACCTGTCTATCTTGACCACCTGTCTATCTTGACCACTAATGTTCGCCAAATTTGGTTTGGAGTATTGTAAAAAACCCTTTGTAAGTTGACCACTTGGTTTATTTTTTAAAACTTAATTTAGCAAATTATTTTATTTTATTAGTTATTTTAAAAAAGTATTTTTTTTTTTTTTTTCATGGCTTTCTAAGAATGTTTTTAATGCTTTGATGACAGAACAGCATTTTACTAACTAAACAGCAGCATAAAGTTTAATGCTGCTCTTTATTCTCCAAACTTGTTTTTCATTTGTTGTTCTATTTGAGATATAGCTTTTTGTACTCTGTTCAATGAAAATAGATGTCAATAGAAAAGTTCAAAGTCTTTCCTTTCCGTTGCAATATGTTGTGACACAGGAATTGTGCTAAAAAGAGCAAGCCTGATCTATACATTTTGATTCCCCTGCAACAAAATATGTAGGGCCCCTCCCTAGTGGCCAGCAGTGTCTCTTATTAAAGTGAATAAGCCTTAATGCTAGATTTTTTTTTTTTTCTTCAATTTCTAGGGCCGTTAGCCCCTTTTAGGACGCGGGCCTCTCGCACTGCGGGTCCGCAGATCTGGGCTTGCTAATGTGTAAAGTTACATGTTTCTGGTGCAAGGGATTAAGAGATAGGACATTTTGATTTTGCCTTTATGAACTGGGAGAGTCGAGCTTGTTGCTCTTTGTGCTATAAGTTGTACATAAAAAGGCTTCAAAAAGAAAGTTAGCTGAACTTGAGATTAATAAAAAGTATGAAATATTAAAATTAACTGAAAACGGAAAAAGCCAGAGAATATTAGCTGGCACATATGGAATTTCTAAAACTAAAGTGTCTAATATAGTTAAAAACAAGGAAAAACTAACAAAATTATTTGAATAGTATTTTTAATTATTGTTTCACTTTCAGTAATGTTAAACAATGAAAGTGAGTTGAACAGCAAGAGTAAGGGTGAATTCCTCAAAAAATGAATACATGGTGCAAGAAATGACAAAAAAAAATTATTACCGCCCTTTATAAGTTGACCACCTGTCTAAGTTGACCACCAAAGTACTGCACCGCGAGTGGTCAACTTACACAGGTTTCACTGTAGTATATTTCTTTATGAAAAGGGTCTATTCAGCTATCGTGATTTTCATTAGGGAATACTTAACTAATTTTGTGTTTTTTGTGAAAGATCTATTTTCGCGAACATTAAATTAGAGCAAGGCATTTTCTGAAAGAGAACTTTTCTATTTGAAGGAAAATGCCATTTTCGGCCCGGTAGTTCTGTGTTTGTAATGCATGTACTTATATTGAAATGTATTTCAGTGACAAACTTATTAACAACATTTTAAACAGTTCTAAATAAATATTTAATGCGCAAAAACACAATAAATATAGTGCAACAGTGTATACAATAAAAGCTTAAACATTAATGTAGTAAATAGTTTTTTGTACAATATATGCATTTTTTTCACTGGAATTTTTATTGCACGGGATTAAGTTAAAGAATGCCATGAACAGGTGGGTGAACACAAACTCTTTCCATTGCCGACTCGATCCTGCTTGGAGAGATTTTCTTTTCACATAAGTTGACCAAAACATACATAAAATCCAATGCATACGGATTCTAAAACAATAAAAGAACAATATATATATGTTCCATTATGCTTCAATACTATATTTTTATTAATAATAAACTATTCAAAGATGATGAAATAGCTACCTTGGATATCTGAAAGCACTCTTCATTGAAAATGCTTCGAATTTTGTCATAGCATTCAAAGCTCTTCAATGGATAGTGCTTGTGTAAAACTTCAGATTTTAAGTTGTCATCATGAAATATTTCAGTCACAAGATCAGATACTTTTTCAGATAAAAAGTTGCGGTTCTGCAAATAAATGGAAAGGGGGGAAAAGAATAATTAGTAGGCAAATTAAGGATTAGATTAAACAACAAGCATTATTAAACCAAAACACAGACTGACAGACAGACACTTTCCCCTTTCAAAACTCCACAATTTAATTTTGCGATGTTTATTTAATTATTTTCTTTATTTTCAACTTATTATTGCTCTTTGCGATATATTCACCATGCAAAAAACCGCCTTTCATATTTTTTAAAAAATATATGCAGAAGAGTAGGCAGAAAAGAGTTACTTGGAAAATATTTGATGATCCTTTTCAGGTGATGTAATTTTTAGCCTACTTTCCTGTTAAAAACAAAAGTAAGAAGAAAAAGCATGAAAGAATCTTAATGCATCTTAAAAACATCGCTAAAAACAAAAAAAGTAAAAAATAATAAGATAACTTAAAAAATATTGAATAATTAAAAATTGGAAAGTTGGGTATTGAGATGGGGGAAGATGTGTCTCCGTTTGTCTGTCTGTCCTGTCCTAAAGATCTTCACAAAGAAACCTCACTCCCATATCTTACTTTTTGATTTGAACAATTTTTTGTTCAATTTTGAATATTTCAAAAAAAAAAAAAAAAACTTAACATTTGTGCTCATGGAAAATTCAAAGCAGATATAAATACTGAACTTAGAGGTGAATCTTTCTTCTAACAAACTTTGTTGCAAAAAGCTCTAAATGAAGAACATGTATAGAAAATATTTTTTTGATTTGAACAATTTTTGTTCAATTTTGTTCAAATCCTTTAACATTAGAGCTTACAGGAAACTAAAACTCAATATAGATTCCGCACTTAACGGTGGATTTACTGCAAACAAAATCTGTTGGAAATAGCACTTGAGGACATATAGCTATCGACTCCGAGAACTTTGGGACACTTGTCTTTGACTTCTGTGCCCAAAAATTACGAATATACGATTTATTATGTAATTGCAATATTTAAATAAAGCTTATTACTGCAATTTTAACATTAAATTGAATTTTAGTTTATGGAAAATATACAATACCTAACTAAATATGAAAATGAATATTCATATAATTTTGCCAATAGTAATCTTTTAGAAGTGTATGATAATAGACTGAAACAGTTTCCTTTCCTTGAAAAGATATTTACTTTTTCAACCTCGTATAAGTCAAGTTGGAAGTAAAAATTTTTTAGAAGCTCAAGTCCAAACAATAATGCATCAAATATTGAAACCACATATCAATTTACTGTATTGTGCAAACTTTCATGAAACAAATGCTGATGTTAGATAATGCTTCAAATTAAATATATATATACATATATATATATATTTGTAAGGTATACTACTATTTACATTTTGCAAGATAAAAAGATGCATTTATATTTGAAAAATATTTTCAAAATCAGCATGTGAAGAAAATGCAGCTGAATTTAAGGTGACTTTTTATTTTTTTTTTTTTTTTGAATTTATCAAAAAACTCTTCTCGGCTGCTT
This sequence comes from Uloborus diversus, assembly GCF_026930045.1. NCBI lineage: Eukaryota > Metazoa > Arthropoda > Arachnida > Araneae > Uloboridae > Uloborus > Uloborus diversus. Next base: position 186,614,007 of record NC_072734.1, on the reverse strand, counting down.
CTACATTTCTCAAACGGACCCCTCCAGTCACATGGCAATCTACATCGTTTTAGACGCCGTGAGAAATCATTAAGCTACTCGCACAAATCTCCCAATGCACATATTTTCCCCCTTTCTAACCAGACTTCTTAAAACACAGAAATTCAACAGTATATGACTCCTTGTCCTCTGAAAAAAACCCTGGAGTCGACCAATAGGCTTACGGAAACGAAGCTGGGCTAGGGTTGCCAGATCTTTCCAGAGAGCAAGCGGATTGAAACGAAACAGCTTCCTCCTGCCACCAGCTAGGGGGGAAAAATACCTATCGGGCGATTTTGACACAATCCGGCAACACAGCAGCAGCATAAATGCTCTGAAGAAAACACGAGGCAAAATGCCCAGTTGAGTTCAACAGGTAGCTTGGGGAAACCGAAAGTTTTATTTGGCTACTTTTCAAGTGAATCAGGTTTTTTTTAAAATTTTTTAGAGGATTTTTTTGAACAAACAATTATGATTTGATTGAAAAAAGTTTTGAAGTGAACCGTAGCTAAAAACCATAAAAATTGGGAGTCTATCCTTAAGCCTGTAAGTTTAAGTGACATCCATAAATTTTATGGATAATCCATAAATGTTGGCAAGTCTGTTAATGCGTTTAAATCTTTTAACCAAAATGCATCATCTCAAAACTGAAATAATATGCAGGGCCACTGAGAGTCAGGGAGGGGGGTTTTGTGAGTTTAATCGCCAGGCTCTCTTTCCCCATAAAATTCATAAAATTTATACTACTCTGATTCTGAGCTGGACCACTTAAAGGACTAGGTCCCTTATTTCTGACTAAGGTGACATGGCCAATCTTCGGCCCTGATAATGTAAAAGAACTTAAAGCACATATAACTGGGATGTCAATTGTCGTAACTTTGGGAGGGACTTGAATGATTCCACTGAATGAGATCCCTTTCAAACAGAAGTATTGTCTGAAAACTGCTGTTGTTGACATGTCATGTGTATGTGTTGTGTATTGCATGTTTAATTCAAATTAAAAGCTATGTGTGTGTGTGTGAAAAGCTATGTGTACAATATCAGAATGAAGGAATAGGTAATGAAATACCCTGATCATTTTGTTCAACTTTTTCAACAATTTGCTTTGTTCTTCAACTGAGTTAGATCTTGCAAACCTCCTCTTCACCCTTTCAAGAGGAACATCACGACTTCTAACGGAATTCAGCTGCATAAAGAGATAGAATAGTCAAATATATGAAACTACATTAAAGATTTGTTTGCATATAAAGACACACACACATTGCATTATTTTTTAGAAAAAGTATTACATAAAATTTAAAAAATACATAAAAGTATTACAATGAAACTGAAAAATTTTCAGATATTAAAGCATCTAAGAATTTCTAATCTCTAAGAAATTTATTATGGTTTTAGTTTGCACCCTTTTCTACCATTAATCACCTGAAAAGGGGGTAATAAGTTGCATTAAATAAAAATAGTACAAATGGTTATATTCACAGAAAAATCTCAGAGATCTTTTTGTTCGAATTCATTATTTTTAAACATGCAAATATAGTTCAGCATATAAGTATCACACCAGTTAAAATGTATTATTAATTTATTACTTTTTGCAGCCAAACCATTAATTAATTCATGAGATATTTAGTATCATTAATATATATATATATATATATATATATATATATATATATATTCAAAATGCAGAGATTTATGAATTGTGTACATTTTACATTATCTGATGAAGCAAACATAGTTAAGCAATAGATACTCTCAAACTAATGATTTTCTTTAAACTTGGAATAAAAATCATGGAATACTTTTTTCTAAACAAAAGGTACCATGTGTTCACCCCAGCACCCCTGACAACCTGTATACAAAAATGTCATGATGATCAGTTGGGTAGTTAAGGTGTGAAAAGGGTAACAAACAAAGTTCCTGGATTAGACTTTTTTTCCCGATCTTATAACAAGAAAAATTTTCAAACAAAACTTTCATTACATAATTGTTTACATTGCAAAATTTTTGTTTTGCATTGATTCTCATATATTAAAAACCTCACTTTTTATTGAACACTATTAAATCCCCAAATTGTAGAAGTCAAGCGAAAAATAGATCCAACAGGAAGAAACTTATAGAAAAGGACAGGACCCACAATGGGTTGTCGAGCCAGTGATGTTGATGATGAAACTCTCTTTTTATCTATATAGCTTTTCGTAAAGTTACTTAGTTTGTCAGACTAAAACCACTTTAGTTAGAGACAAGTCATTTTCACAATATTCCACGCTATTTTCCACTAAATTTGAGACCATTTTTCATAAAATCTTCAAAACAAAATATCAAACAAGGAGTAGGCAAGATAACTAGTTGAACTATTGAGTAAACACTTTAAATCAAAGATACACTCATCCTTTTAAAAGCTTGATTAGATAACTTAATAATTAAAAATGCATAACTCACAGGAACTTTGGGCATTACAATAGATGTTGATGATTTTCGGCCTTGAAACTCACTAACATGCATCTTGGCTATTTTCTGAAAAAGAACGAGATTAGGTTATCAAACTTCAGAAGCAAACATTTGTACTGACAACCTTGGTATAAAACAATTTTACAAAAAAAAAAAAAAAAAAAAAACTTAGTTTATGACAATTTATAATTAACTTCAAAAATAGAACATCAGTAACATTTTTTTTTGTAACTAATTTTATCAACTATAATGTTTATCTTTGTGCAACAAAAAAGTTAAAACATTTTAATGAAGTTAAAATTTCACAATTAGCAATAAGGATTGCAGATAGGAATTCCAGGTTACAAGGTTTCAATGCAAAAAACAAAAATATAAAAAAATGCTACATAAAAGTTTATACTGATTGTTTTGAAGGGAAAAAAATCAACAATTTTTGTGTAAAAATCATTTTATCACCTTATTTTTTAATTTTGTTTTCTATTTTGCACATCTTATAAAGTTTGAGCTCATACAAAAGAATAACAAGTGTTTCATCTTAATTTTATAGCGGTGTGTCTGTGAGTATGGCATTTCTAAAGCAGTCTAAATAAAGGCACCCCATTGATAAAATATCCTGTTGCCTTCATCTATCTCTGCCTGTTAAGGGTCTATAAGTATAAGGGGTTCCAGAGAGCTTTTGATTTTCAAAAGAGATTAACAAATTGAAAAATCCAGGTTAGCTGATCCCAGAGCCTGTTGCTGATCTTCATTGTTTTTACTTTCTTCAATATTTAATACATAGAAGATTGGTTTTGTGCAAATTTTCACATTTCGACTGATTCAAACGTTTTGAGGTGTGCTGAGTCCATTTCGACCATTTTTGGAAAATGTCTGTCTGTGTGCGTGTCCGTATGTGTGTGACTGGTTTTTGTGGTAACTCTACAGCAAAAACTACTGCATAAAATCGACGAAATTTGGTACACTTATGTGAACTTGTGCTCATTGGGTTTTTGTGCAAATTTCTCCAAGGGGGTGGAGCAATGGAACGTTTCTTGAGTTATGCATGCCTGCTATTCCCCAGGAAGTACCTGCCATAATGAAACAAAATTTGGTCCATATGTTGCCCCTAACGTGTACAGGTGCTGATTTAATTTTGGTGTCAATAGCTAAAACAGGGGCTGAGCTATAGAACATTTGTTGTCGTCAATTGTGTCTGCTGTATTGCAAGAAATAATGAACGGAATCAAACAAAAATTTATCGACAAGTAGCCCTTAGACGAGAGCTGATTTATTTTGGCGTCAAGAGCTGAAAAGGGGGTGGTTGCAATTGAAGGTTCTTTCTTTTTCATTGCGAGTGCTATTTAGTGCTATATCTCAAAAAGTAATGCACGTTCTGGATGAAATTTTGAATAAACGTGAACCTATATGTAAACAAGTGTTGGTTCAATTTTGGCGCCAATCGCTCCAAGAGATGCTGATTTTTTTTAAAACTTTTTTGTGAATAAAAATAGCTTTATTAACCCAATAATAAGAAAGATAAATTATAATAGACTATCGTCTGCGTATTTCTCATGGTTTAATTGAATGGAAATGATCAGAAATATTATCCCAATGATTTGATATTTTTAACTTTTGCCATCTTATGTTTGTTAACAAATAAAATTTGCAATTAATTCAAGCAATGCTTTTAAAATAATTTTCAATTTTCGCTCTTTGCTTTGCTTTTGCGATAATTCAAAAATTGGGACAGTCCTCAAGGATTGGGACGGTTTTTCGTGTGCATAATTTTATTTTTTCTGGGAATACTGCTTTCTCCTCAAGCATGGGGAAGGGTCAGAAGTCAACAGAAATATATAGAAGAAAATTTCGTGATGACCACAACATACTAGTTATATTTGTAGTTTATTTTTTGGAAACTTAACAATAATTTTCTTAAAAAAAACTTACATACATTATGTAATTATAATAATATTATCGTTACCATATCTCCAAATTCTTGCACATGACTTTCATTCACTTCTTTCTTAACAATTTTAAATTGCTGATACAAAGTTTCCACTGTCAGTTCTTCCTAAAATAAATTTTAAAAAACAAGACAAATAAATTCATTATCAATGTTCATTAAAATTGCATGCATAAATGAGTTAATATCGTTCCAATGCTACATACTTTATCAGAATCCTCCATCCATTTAACACTGTAAGTATCTCCCAAATAAGTATCTCTTTGTTCATCATAATAGCATGCATAAGAAGATTCTTCCGAATTTGCAGCAGTTGTTGCATACACTAAAAAAAAAAAAAAAAGTTATTTGAATTTTGACATTTTGAATTCAAATTACATTTTTCGCAATCACGAATGTGTCTCTGTGTATGTAGGCGTGTGTGTTTGTGTCTGTGTGCAGGCTTGAGTGTGTAGGTATGTGTGTATGTATGTAAATGTGTGTATGTGTATATGCATGCATGTGAGTAGATGTGTGTATGTATGCGTGTGTGTGTGTAGTAGGATATGGACACAACCTGGAGACTGTTTTTGCTGGAGGAGCAGCATCGAGAGAGGCTGGTCAACGGTTGTGCTGCAGAGGGAGGCGGGGGGGGGGGGGGGGGTAAAATCACAGTACGCCAAAAAACAGTCAAATGAGAACAATAAGCAATGTGATTGCTCAAAAAAAAAAAAAAAAACTGAACTTGTTTCTGGCAAATAAAAGTCCTTGTAACCAAGGTTTCCATATTTTTGAATTATAGTTGATTGTTTTGTGCTTCTAAAAGTTTTAGTCTTGCATAAAGTTCAGACTTTCTTTTCATATTTTTTGTTCACACTAAATATTGTACAGAAAGAACACCAATAAATCAGACCACTTTAAATAGACAGAATACATGAAGCAATCACCAAAAAAAAAAAAAGTTATGCAGTAAGAAACGTGCATTGCTGTAATTTTTAATGGAAGATATTGCCAAATAAATTGATAATATATTTATTTAAAAATAATAACAATAAAATCATCAATGAGTAGAATAAAATGGCGTCTTTTTCAATTGTCAGTACATTTTGATAAAACACTCATAAAAAAGAACCAATAAGATGCGAAAATATTTATTGTGTTTGCAAAAAAAAAAAAATCTGCTGATGAAAGGGAATTGTCATATTTTTTTTTCTAAGCAAAAAGAGTTATTAGTTGAAAACCTAACAAAATATCTATGAAAGTTTAAAAAATATAACATTTTACATTACACATATTTCATTTCAAAAGCAAATCTATAACTACCATTAATATTGTCAGGCAACAAATTTTCAAACATAGATCCAGATTCACATGCTTCAATGTATATTACCATCTAAAAAAGAAAACTTATTACTAAGAAAAATCAATACTTCAAAAAAAAAAAAAAAAAAGACATGTATACATGTATTTTGCCTTTGAAAATTACAAACAAAAATAAGTGCAATGCATAAATATCAGCTTGATATGGTAGCTATAAGATGGAAGAAACATGAAAATGACAAAGAAAAAGTGATAATTGCAGGGTTTTTATAAACATAACAACCCACCGTATAAGAGTAGACAATTGAGGAAGTTAGCACTATTTGTGTGTGGGGGGAGGGGACAACATTTAAAATCATGCTGTTTGAAAACTGAGCAATCCTGATAAAGTTAATTTTGGGACAAAAAACATAGAAAAGGGAAATTTCCATAGGGGAGAGAATAAATGAAAAAGGATCAAATAATCGTTGTGCTACAATATGATAAAAGTGAAAAGCCAACGTAAATAAAGCACAAATTCTGAAGAAAATACAGCATATAGCTATTTCAAGGCTACAATGAAGCCTCTTCATCAGTGCAAAAAGCTCACCAACATAACCAGAAAGTCGCGAGAGAACTAACTAAATTGTTAGTTCACTTTTCTGGTTGTGTTGGTGAGCTTTTTGCACTGATGAAGAGGCTCCATTGTAGCTTTGAAATAGCTATATGCTGTATTTTCTTCAGAATTTGCTTTATTTACATTGGTTTTTCATTTTTATCAGGACAGAGTATTTTAACTTATTGAACGAAAGATATAGATGAAAGACTCACATAGAGCCTGGTAATTTTATCAATAAAATGCCTTAAAAACACAACAGTAACCAAGCTTTGGGACTATGCCAAAATCTCCATAGTGAGGTTACTTGCAAACTATTGTATGCTGAAATTAAGAATGACTAACAATACTAAGAAATTTTACACCAAACTACAAAGTAGTAACTTTAGAGAATGAAAGCATTTTGATGCTTGAGGAAATAAAGTTTCGGTACACTATGGAAAGCACTGAATGGCTGCTTTGCTTAATCAGTAAAATCTAGCAGTATTAACAATATTGTACAAATGATGTCACATAGTCTATGGGGGATGAAAGTGGCAAAATTAAAAATTTGGAGATAATCAGTACAAATGGTAGGTGAACTTCTCCTCCGTCTTGGAGCAAGAGATAGTACTAGTGGCTCTGGTAGGAGCTGCTACACAGAATATTTAGAAAAAAAAAATCAATGGAAGCTCTACCTAGACCCAAAACTTTAAACGCGTTTTACTCAAAACTTGAAAATGTCCACTTACATCCCTTTGCTTCTCACTGCCTCATTTCATCTTTGTGTGGAAGTCTCCCACACGGAATATTTTTAAAGGGGGATTTAAGAAACTTTTGTGGGAATCCTCCATTCCTGTCTGAAATTGGCCACAGGAAATAAGGCGTTTCACTACATTCAACCGGAAATTAAATTATAGTCCTTGAAAGAAAAAGTTAAGAGAAGAGCAGTGGATCCATAATGGTCAAAATTTATAACGGTAATCAGAGATATTGTTAGAGTTTTTTCAAGGGGTGAAAACACTACTTGACATTTTCTTAGAGGAGTGAAATACATTTTGGAGGAGTGAAACATATGAAAACAGTAAATCTCATAATAGTGATATATTGCACAAAAAATTTCTTGAAACATATGAAAACAGTAAATGTCATAATAGTGATATATTGCACAAAACGTTTCCCTAAAGATAAGAATGAAGATGAGAAAAAAAGAAAAGAGGTGTACTTTTTTGGTTCTTTAACCTTTACAATGTGTGACACGTTGAATTCAAAAAAAAAAATTAAAAATCGTTCAAACCAATGATCACGGGAAAAATAGCCTCAGTCCAATCTTCAAATAAAATGAAAATCCCCTTTTATTTACGATAAAATAACAATTTCAAAGGAACATAAAATTAAAAAAATATTTTTTGATACATAAAATATTGAAAATAGGGATATAAATAGTTCTTAATTACAAATATTAAATAGTTAAAATTAACACTGTCAAAAATGAATAAAACATAAAACAAAAAAAAAAAAAAAAAAAAAATCACCAGAAAGTGGACTTGGATCATTTTTTCAGCAAACCCTTAAAATGTAAATATTTGTTACATTGAAATTCCCTCCTCCCACCATTCTACACGATGCAAAACTACCATTAATTTTATTCGAGATACATAGTATGAAAAAATGATTTACTAAATTTTTGAGGTGTGTTTTCGATTTTGAATGAGTGAAATGCAATTGTAGGGGCATTAAAATATCTCTGATGGTAATACAATTGAAAGTATATGAGCATATAGAAATAAGTATACAGAAGTAGTTAGCCAAAACAGAATATTTTAATTGAAAAAAAATCTATAGATGAAAGTGTTACTACAAACAGTTTAATGCACAAATTAAAAAACATATTGAAACGGAATGAAAAACAATTTATTCTGCTCAAAGCTTCAATGTGAAATTGAAACAGAAAATATCATACCTTGCCATATTTTTTATGTTTGCTCATGTAATTTATTGTTTTGTTCAGCTGCCTAGCAGTAAGTTCCTAAATGAATATTAAACATTAAAATCAAATTAGTAACAATACAAATAAAAAAATGCAATAACAGCAATAATAGAGGGAAAATAACAGCTTACACTTTCTGGAAAGGCAATCAACCCTGGTGCTCCATGATCAGCAAAATACACAAATACATGATCATTAGGACCACTGAAATCATTATGCAATTAAATAAATTAAAATCAACACACTTTGAAATTCTTTTATTAAAATACAGTTGACCTCTTTTAATATGATCACTTTTAATATGAAATGACGCTAAAACAAATATTATGTTCCTTACATTTGGTTTGTTATCTAATTGCATTAAAATTTTCACGTATAATACGTACATTAAATTGAAAGTATTGGATAAGATGAATAAAAATTTCTGACCTCTTTGTTTCAAGTAAAGAGGTCAGAGATTTTTGTTTATGAATGAATACGGTAATTTTCTTTTTTAGAAATTATTTATCATTTTGTTATATAGAAGAAGTCCCATTGTGTATGGAGAAGAAAATATTAAATATTTTGCTTAGAAAATAAAACCCGTACATTTGTTTACCTGTGGACATTACAATGTACTTGAAGAAAAATCTGTTCATCTTCCATCGTGGATTACAACCTATTCCGCAAGTGTTGATTATCATCTTCCTTTTTCAATATTTTCCAAAAAACATTCATTTATAAGAAATAAGTGATTTTTTCTGAATTTACTTATCGTCAGATTACAATGCGTGTATTAGTAGTTAATATTTTTAAAATATAGATAAGCATTCCCTCCTTTTCTCACAGTATCACTCATTCACAGTTGTTACAAATTATGGCTAATACGAAAATTTTCGTGGATTTTTGACATTTTGTATTAACCAAGCTCAGTGGCATATCCAGGACTTTTCCAAGGGGAGAGTTTGATCATACGATAATTTTTAATGATATATATATATATATATATATATATATATATATATATATATATATATATAATTAAAAATCATAAAAAGTTCACAAAAGTTCACAATTCAACCTAAATTTTTGTCAAAGGGGGGGGGGTTAAACCCCCAAACCCTCCTTCTTGTATATGCTACTGAACAAGCTCAACAATATTTAATAACAGAGAAAAATCTGAAGGTTATGTAACATCGACGAAGCACAAAACAAATTCTGCACATTTGTTCCAGAAATGATACTAAATACTGCAATAATCACATGTATATAAAAACTGCACCTTTCTAAAACTTTTCCACTGCCAACACCATTAAGTGATTGTTTGTCTCCTTTCAATACAGCCATGAAATTTTCTGGCGTAACATCCTAGAAAATTCAATAACTCATAAGAGTAATCAAAATACTAAAAATAATTCAATAATATCCATTAAGGAACATGATTAATGCAGATATTCATACATGAAGGGCATACATAAGGGAGAGGTCAAGGGGGCTCTGGCCTCTCCCGAAACCTAGGAGGGGGGAGTTTAAATAAAGGTAATCCTTTTTTGGTTTTAGTTTGCTCACAACAGGGTTCGCCGATATATATCATGATATATATCACAATATAAATCTGATATTTATTTTGAAAATATCATCATATTTTGATTTTTTTGATATTTATTTTTTCAATTAAGGTATTTTCAATGTAAAAATTATATTAATCTTTGTAATATTGTTCATTAATACAAATAACCAAAAAGTTATGTATCATATTTTTATGATGCATTCATACATCATTAATACAGCAAAGTAATAATATTCCTTTTTCAATTCATATTAATTTTTATTATTTGTAATGTAACAATTTTAATTCATATTATAAGTGGCTAAATAAATATTAAACGTTGGTCAGAAAAAAGAAAATGTCTTATGACTGTGCACCAATTAATGCACATTTTTTTATTTATGAATCATATAACTGTGTAAAAGTAGCTAACTGAAGAAAAATGAGAGAAACAGCTAATGCTAAATTAACTCCATTAAAATTGATAAAAATGTAAAACAGTATATATCTATATATATAAAAATGGAGTTTGGTAAATTTGTTCCCTAAGATCTCAGAAACTACCCGGCAGATTTGGCTGAAACTTTCACCTTTTGCTCATTTTGGTACTGGGGAGGTTTGTAGACCAGTTCGAAAAAAATCCGATTGATAGTTCCTTTTTTATTCTAATTTGTCCAAATTTTCGCATAAATGCCCCAATTTGATGGCGTAAAAATACGTGCACATTTTAAAATTATGTGTCCATCGAAAGCGCCTATTTTTCTGCTGAAGATGGTATCTGTTAGAAAGTTCTAAGTTGTATGAAAAACGAGCTATGAGCTTTTTTTGTTCCATGTTCGAAGGCTTTCCTCAACCCAATTCATTATTTAGTGTATCATCTCAACTCCCAGTTCATAGTTAGAATTGTTGAACGTTTTTGCGTTTCGTATGACTGTTTGAGGCTTTTCTCAAGTCAAATCTTAAAGTCACGTTTTTTCCCCTAAGATTGGCTAACAATAACTAGATTTGGTTGATTATTTTCCATTTAAAACGGAGCTTTAGTGTAATTAATGGTTTTTTTTTTAAATTATTTGTGCTGATTGGATTTTTTTAATCATTATCCAATCTAACAGCAGAAACCTCGCCAAAATTTATGCAAAAAGATTTCAGTAGCGAATGCATTTGGCAATTTTTTCAATTGTCGCGGTTTTTGAAGTCAAAGACTACGTAGTAATGTTTGTCAGCTTTCACCATGTAAACAAAATATCGTCAATCAAAGAATCTTTAAAAACTTTTTTTACTGTAAAATAATCCAGCAACTAAATTAGGCAAATCCATAAACAGCACAAAAACTTCCATTAATGTCACTTTGTGCACAAATTCAAACCATCGCCGAATTTTACTACTTATTTTGGAAACATTTCGGATGAAATTGTTTAGCGCCATTTTATGGTGACCAAAAGTATCTTAGCATATGACGACAATATCTCTTTAACAAAAATTAGTAACATACCGTTTTACAAAGTAAGGAGGGGGAGCATTATCCAAGGTATCCCAAAACGATTCCCGCAATTTCGGTAATATTTTAAATCGCACCAAGAACCCAAAATAATTGAAATTTTCCAAAATAACTAAAGCAAGTTTAAGGGGATCACGGGGCGCGCGGCTACATTTTTTTAAACAGTTCGTTCTTCAATAAACATACAGAGAAGGTAAGACTCCATGTAAAAAAAAATAAGTATTAACTGATAAATCTTTTTAAACATGTGAAGTTTCATTTCATATTTCGGAAATTCTTCAAATTTGTATAAGCTTTCGTAAATTTCGTTTCTAAATGAATATTATTTTGCTCTTTTTACTTACTGCTACTTTAGTTTTATGAGTAAGGAAGAAGCTAGATTTTAAATCACGTTAAAAAGGTGTGTTTTAAGTTCTTTCATTTAAAACAGAAAACAAATTCAAGTAACGATTGTTTCTCATAATTATTGCTAACCCAGGCAACGCCGGGTAATTTTGCTAGTTAGATATAAATAATGAAAGAAACCTTAATTTTAAATCTACATATTGTAATAATAATATCAGAAAATAAAGAGTGATTTTAGGATGCATTACTATTTGAAGGCTTTAGTTTGTGCTGATTGAAAATATCGGATAGATATCAAAATATCCAATATATATCAAAATATTGGATATTTTCAATATTTTCGAAAATATCATGATATTTTTGAACCCTGGCTCATAAATAATTTCCATACTTTTAGCTGCAAAAAAAAAAAAAAAGAATAAATAAACAAGGCATTGACAATTTAAAAAATAACAATACGACAGATGGCACCTTCAGAGGTGTAACCAGAAGTTAGGAGGTACATTCCCCTTATTCAAGAAAAGAAAAGAATGTGTCTTGGGAAAACAAAGTTATTTTAATAAGAAAAAACAAATAAAGTTGGGGAAAAAATCTTAATTTTTTAAAAAGAAATCTTTAAATTAAAAATTTTCAATGAATTATTGATTAGCAAATTATGTTCCCTTCTCTTTCTTTCATTCCCCCTTTTTTCCCCAAGTCAGTCTAAAAATAAGTGTCTTCAAAATACTACGCTCCTTAACTCTCCTCATCTACAATAAATTCAAAATAAGGTTTCAATATTCTGCTGGAGTAATAATGGGAAATTGTTGTCCTAAAAATGTATTTATTTAGGCATTTTTAGGACATCACCCTTCCCTCAACCAAAGATAGTCTGAAATTCTGTGTTAAAGATTTAAATTTTGAAATATTTTGGAGAATGTCTCTAAAAATAACCTGAAAAGCGTTTTTTTTTTTTTTTTTCATTTCAAAAATCTTTCAAAAGTGGACTCCCTTACCCTTAGGTAACCTAAAATTGATTTCAATTCTGAAAAAGAAAAAAAAAAACAGGAAGGAACCTCCTCTCTTTGCCCTTTCCTCTATTATTACAAAACATGTCTTGAGCTGTGCTTCAGTGTCAAAATATTTTGGGAGAGATCCCTCGATTCTTCTCAATTCCCTTAATGTCACCAAAGATAGTCTAAAACTGCATACTTAGAACTTTAATTTCAGGGTTTTCCAAAGGACCCCTGAAGCCCTACTGTCATCAAAGATAGCCTAAAATCAACATCAATTTTGAAAAAAGTTCCGAAGGGAGCCTAAACCTCTTCTATTCCTATCTACACACAAAATACGAAATATTCCAATTCAATTTTAAAACTTTATTTCTTGCAGTTCCGTCCTTGACACACAAATCTCCTTCTCTTGATACCCCCAAAAGATTGACTAAAAGAGTGTTTCTACAATTTCAGTTTCGAAGGTTTTCTAGGCAGGGTTGGCTTTCTGCCGGCAGAAACTAGTTTTTGCCGTGCCAGTGGCAGAAACTGGTTATAACCGGTAAAAACCGGCAGAAACTGGTAAAAACCGGCAAAAACTTAAAAGCGTCTTTAATAACTAAAGTAATTATTAAATGATATTTGTTTAAGTCAACTAAGAAATTAACTTTATTTCATCATTTAAAAAAATAAAATTCTATGCTAGTGCCCTTAATTTAGTTCAGAAAGGGAACTTTTCAATTGCAGATGCCCGAAAAATTTGGATTAATATTAGAAAGGACGAGAAATAATTCGGGTGCTTGGGAAAGAGGAGTGACATACAGAATTAAACAAGCATTACTGATTGTAATTTGAATGCTTATGTAAGCTTCATCTAAATTGCTTGTGATTGAAATTATCGTGTGCTTCAAGAAGAAAGTGCCCGAATTTTACTTGCCAATATTATTGTACGATATTTTGCCCTTATGTCATAGCTTTGCAAAATAAATTGACCCTATTTCTCGAAACTTATTTTTCCAGTCAAATTTGTACCATTTTTATAGTTACTGCATGGTAGACCAGTTTAGAAAAATATGCACTAGATGAAAGTTTCACAAACATTGCTTGTTCCTTGGTGCATTGCCTCCTAGCTCTTCTGTAGCAAGACTATTCTAAAATTTCTTATTTGTGCACGTTAAATTGAGAAACTGTTTAGATTATAGAAAACACCTTTTCTAAGAGCCAACAGCAGAGTTAAGACAATGTCACATTTAAGCTTTAACTGAGAAGATATTGTAATTAAAGTATGCTTTGGGGTTTACAACTAATTATGTTTTTCCATGCATTTTCTATTGTATGTCAGTAATTAATTTTTTGTCATTTTGTGAGTTTTTGCCAGTTTCTGCCACAAATGTGGCAGAAAGTGGTTTTTGCCATGCCGGTTTTAACCGGTTTCTACCAGTGGTTTTAACCGCTTCGGCAGAAACTTGCCAACCCTGTTTTTAGGGGATTTCCACTGATGCCTTCTACCTCTGTCCTTCCTCTGATGTAATCAGAGGATTTAGAATTGGTGTTTTAAGAATTGTAACTTTTAGTAGGAATTTTGCTTTAAAATAATAAATTGCACACAAATAATCTCTTAGTATTAAACTTATCGTAGTTCTTATGGATTCTCTCCTTTTCTGTGGTTAAAAATGAAAAAAATAAGTAAATAAAACTCGAAAAAGAAGCTTGTAGGATGATGAACTGGGTGAAGCAGCCTTAGCCCCAACTTGGAAATATTAAAGATCTTCCACTATTGCTTCGCCCTCCAAAAAACTCAAATTACGCCAAAAAAAAAGTGGACAGAGGGGAGATAAGATTAATTATTTTGGCCCTTCTAAAATGAAAACATATACGCGCCACTGTCATACATGAACTACCAGTCCCTTTATCAAGCATTCTAAAAACTCAAATGACTCAAAAATATGGCTTTTACTTAAAGACTCATCCTTTTTGCGTCATTATAGTACAGCTGTACTAATATAAAAATTGTAACCATAATGGCAAATCAGGGCATTTATATTTTCTGTGCTCACTAGCGTAACATATGCTTTATACTCATGGATAAAAGCTTAGTAGCAGTTGCAATTATGAAATCTGAAAATTTGCCTATTTGCTATCACCAGTTCTTAGTGCCCAGGTGACAAGTGGAATAGGCTTAACGGAAGCAGTTGGAATTGTTAGGTCCCAACAAAAGGGCTGCACAAAATATTGCACCATCTTTTCCGTCATTGTTGTTAAAAAAAATACTACACCATATCCCTTAATTTTAATTAATCAAACTATTGAGATCAAGAGATGCAGTTGTAATAACAGTTTTTTAAAACAGAATCTAAATAATATTTCTAATCATTCAGCATTTCGCCATGCTAAGCACAAAATTGGTCTGCAGTCGAAGTCAAGCTCAAACTGAGAAATTGCTTTTTAAAGTTTTACGCTTCCATACATTTGATTTAGATACAACTTTGTCAGAAAGTTATTAAAAATATTTCCCATTTTTAAATGACAATATATCATTGTATTTGGTTAAACTATGTCACAAAGAACCACCTGGTGACAATAACTCAATCTTGTTAAGGGGTCTCAATAGTGTTACCATGCTAATGCGCTTAGAAAGAGAGCTCGATTTTTAAAAATCTGTACCTCCAAAGAAAAAATTCAGTAATTTGATTTTTTTTATGATTGTGAATGCATATATCAGTAAACAATTTGGTATACTTAGATTAGTTTTAAATAAGAAATTATTGTCTTCACAATAGAAAAATCAGAATGCCATTTTTCAAAATCGTGAAAATTGAACGTTTCACTCCATGTATTATGCTGAGCTAAGTAATTGGCTAATGTTTACAAAAGATCTTAAATGGCAAATATATTATAATTAAGTACTATACACCTTTTTTTAAAAAAAATTTAAAAAGTTAGATATTTTTTAACTTATAAAACCTAAAATTTCTTAAAAAACTGAGAATTGAGGGTAGAAATTGTCATAAAATATTTCTTTTTCACATATTTTAAGTCAAATTGCTGTATAAGTTTTAAAATAAGTTACAAAAAACATTCACAAAAAATTTCAAAGTAATAGAACAGCAAGTTTTTGAAATGTAATGAGCGAAACTCCAAATTTTGCGTTTTGAGAAAAATGCGTTTAAAGTGGGCGTGGCTGTAGCCTGTCAAACGCAAATTCCGGAAGTAAACAAATATATTTTGTTTAATATCTTGGGAAGTTTTTTCATCGTTTTTAGTGTCGATAAAAACTTGGTACTAAAATGTTCAGAATAAATGCCAGTATACAACATATTTAAAAAAAATGATTTTTTTGACGTTTAACACTGCTTAGAGCCCTTAAATAGTGCAGATATAACTTACGTGCTTAGCATGGCAATAGTGTAAAACATGGCACTATGAAGTAGCAGTTTCATTTGCAGGTAAAGGGCAGTATCTGCAGAAATGAGTTTTCGAAATATTTGAAGAAGCGCGTTTTTGATTCAATACTAACGATAGGGAAATGTTTGAATTCAACGTTACTTTAGTGTTTCTTTTTTTTTCCAGCGGAAAACAAATAAACGAGCTTGTACAATAAAGCTAAGATACAATAGATGACAAAAACGTAAAAAAATGAAAAATTTGCAGTTACAGTACTTTACTGGCGCAAGACAGAATACATAATAGAGTTATTTTCCTTGAAAAATATGGCTGTCAATGCATAGCATAGCCTTTTTGCTGAGAGGGTTGACAAAGGGTATTTATAAAAATGCTAATGGATATTTATAAAAATTGTTTTATAAATTCTAACCAGGATCAGCAGAGAAAGTGTTCAAAGGAAGGAGATATAAACACAGTATCATGGAAAGAGCATTACTCTAAACACGCACATGCAATTTTCTGCACAAATTTGTGTCTTATAGTATCAAAAATCAATACACAACTCATATATTATTTGGTCAAAAAAAAAAAAAAAACATTAAAAAAAAATGAACACAAGAAAAATTAATTAATTAATACAACTTACATTTCCTGTATAATCATGAGGAACACCTTTATAAACATCTTTGCCTTTAGGATGATTGATTACAACTCCTGGAGTAGGGTTCCTAAACAAAAGAACAGTTATAACAGTGAATATGTGATTTAAATTCCAATTTTTATCAATTTTTTTAAAGCACCGATTTTAATCCAAAATCACAGTTGAAAATGTTTTAAGCATTGAAATTGATACTCATCAGTGGCACAAAGTTTACTGGAGCGAGGTTAGTTAGGACAGTCCTTACATGCAGGTAAATTACAATATTAGGGTTTTGTGCAGGGCTGGTATAAAAACCGAATTTTTAAAAGAAAAATGAGAGAAAACGAGCTGATGTGTGCATCACATGACTTCCTTTTACTCCAATTTAAAGTCATGTTCCCATTAATTGGCAATTTTAATATGATTCAATAGTTTGCTCTCTAAATATCACCAACAGTGGCAAAAGAAACCAGATTTAAAAAAAAAATCGCCACTTGGCGACCAAAAGACTGGTGATATATCGGCAAGTGTCCACCAAATTATAACACAACCTGAGTTTACATCGAAATCAACAATGATTTCCCCCCAAAAAGGGGCAAAAGACCCCTTTAGAAACACCCAAATGCAACCAAAAGGGGAGGTGCACAACTAGACTCCACTAGGAGTCTATGTACCGAATTTCAACTTTCTAGGACATACTGTTCTTGAGTTATGCGACATACATACGCATATATGTACATGCACACGTCACGAGAAAACTCGTTGTAATTAACTAGGGAATCGTCAAAATGGATATTTCGCGTGTCTATACGTTTTTAGGCACTTATCCATGTGTGGTTCAGTCGAAAAAAAAACTCAACATTCATTCGGGGGTGAGTAAAATGGAAATTAAAGTCGATTTTTGAGTGATAATGTTTTCGCAAATACAATACTTTCTTTTTAGTAAAAAGAAGTAAAAAACAGGGTTTTTTTTTTTTTTAAATAAGGTTTTTTTTGGTTTAAACTGGATTTATTTGGTTTCTATAATTATTTGTAAGAAAAACAATATTAGGTACAGATGTGATATACCCCCCCCCCCCCCCCATTTGGCGACATCCGATTTTTTGCACAAAATTGAAATATTTTTCTCGCCAATGAGGCGATAAATTTTTAAGCATGGCATCCCTGGTGAAACTAATCTGTGGTTGGCAACGCGAAGGCAAACTTGTTCGAACTTGTTTACTTGGGTTCTTTACTTGGTTTTACGCAGGAGAGATACGTGTTGTTTTGTGCAATATACCTTACAGGAATGCTTATTTTGTGTTAGTTTAGATTCAGTAGTTGTGTTTTGAAGTAAAAACATTAGAAAATGCCAGTTTCTTCAAACTTGAAGGTTAATTAAAAGTTAACTCCAACGTGGTGTGTATCTGTAACGTGCCATTGTCATATGATGTATTGTTTTAGACTGAGTGTGAATATTTATACCATATAAAAAGGTAAGTTCTTTATTTTAGAATTCAAAAAAAACCTCTCACTTCCAAAATTCTTTGTTTTTACAAATCCTTGAGAGGATCTTGTAGTTTTTAACTTTATTTTTACTGTATGTAAATTAATTTTACAGAAATAGTACGGTTATTTTGTTCTAAAAGTTAATTCTTATCGATACCACGAATTATTTAGACATTCTATTAACGTACCTCCTTTAGGTACTGAATTTTATGTTAACAATTGAAAGTTCTTTCGGTTGTACTCTTAAAAATGCTGAATTTTATTAATAAATCTGCACAATAATGGTGCATATTTCACACTTAAAACTGTGTCATTATTGTACACTGAACGGAAGGAGCCACCCTTGGGTGTCTCCATGAAAATATACATAACTGTGACCATACTCAGACTGTAATGCATATTAACAGTCGGAGGGATAACTGGCGAGCCAGAGGTCTCATAGTACTTTCGTAATGAGACCGAGGCAGGTCTCATTACGAAAGTACTATGAGACCGAGGGCTCGTATCCCGGAGAAATGATGAAAAAAAAATTAATGCATTAATTTCGACTTGTAATTAATACAATAATTTATTTCATTGTATTTTAATAATTTTACAAAAAACCCCGGCCCTGTACATTTTTGAAGCATATATTCGTGATGTTTTTTGTTGTTTTTATATATATTGTGTTCTGAAGTGCTTTGATCATGTTTTTTTATCTGATTTTTTCCTGTTGGCGCTAAAAAAGCATCGCTAAGAACGATGTATGACATATGTCGTCATACATCGTTTTCTTGGCGACGCTTTCTTGGCGCCAAGAGGAAAAAGTCGCCAAGGGTGGGGTATATCACATCAGTTCCCAATATTATTTTAGGAAATTCATGAAGATTTTATGAATTAATTGTTAAGGAATGTTTAACATTCATATTCGTACCTATTTTTTTCATAATAATTAATTAAATAGTTAAAAGTAAAATTTAATAATTTCATTTCCTCATACTTGGAGATTTCTATAGGAAAATATTGTTTAAAAATGTTTAACTAGTATAAAAAATACATTACATAAATGGATCTTTGTATAAATAATAAAAGCAATAATTTACTGTGATAGTTCAGACATTATTAATTACAGATAACCAAGAAAAAATTCTTGCAAATGAATTTCCTCATAATCATAGCTATCTACTATAAATAAAAAAGTTAAATTAAAATCATGGCTTCTTAAACATGGAAAGTTTTTGCAGAATCTGCAAATGAATCATAAGTCCGATGTACGTTATGCAACTTTAAAAAATCAAAAGATGTAAACATATTTTTTTTAAAGATTTGAAAAAAAAAGTTACAAATTGTAATTTATAGAATTGTAATTATATAGAAGTTTGGTAAGACCCCATTTGGAGTATGCTGTTCAGTTTTGGTCTCCTTATCTTAAGAAAGACATTAATGTATTGGAAAGGGTTCAAAAGCGGGCTACAAGGCTAATAAGTGGACTTTCCCACTTAGATTATGATTCCAGGCTTAGAAGGCTAAAAATGTACAGTCTTGAGCAAAGAAGAGACCGAGGGGACATGATTCAGCTGTTTAAATTTATTAAAACGAAAGATGTTACGGGGCTAAAGTTTAGCACTGAAAACAGGACAAGGGGTCATTGTTTTAAGCTATTTAAATCTCAGGCTAGCATGGATGTTAGGAAAAATTATTATTTTAGCAGGGTAGTGGAACCTTGGAACAGCTTACCGGAAGAGGTGGTAATGAGCAAAGGAGTAGACAGTTTTAAGAGGGCCATTGATCTTCACTGGGGATTGTAAATTGACTAGGACCAGTCTAGCTGGGCCCAGAGCCTGTTGCTGGTCGTCACTTTTGTATTTGTATTTGTATTTATTTGCTTAATACAAATACAAATACAAATGTGACGACCAGCAACAGGCTCTGGGCCCAGCTAGGCTGGTTCTAGTCAATTAATTAGTCCCCAATGAAGATCAATGGCCCTCTTAAAGCTATCCACTCCCTTGCTCATTACCGCCTCTTCCGGTAAGTTGTTCCAAGTGCCCACGACCCTGCTAAAGTAGTAGTTTTTCCTGATTTCCAAGTTAGCCTGAGATTTAAATAGCTTAAAACAATGACCCCTTGTCCTGCTTTCCCCGCAAAAATTTAATCCATTTACATCTTTCATTTTGATAAATTTAAATAACTGAATCATGTCCCCTCTGACTCTCCTTTGCTCCAGGCTATACATGTTAAGCCTATTAAGTCTGGTTTCATAATCTAAATCTGAGAGTCCCCTTACTAATTTAGTTACCCTTCTTTGAACCCTTTCCAATACAAAAATATCTTTCTTCTGATAAGGCGACCAAAACGGAACAACATACTCCAAATGAGGTCTTACTAAACTCCTATATAAAGGCAGAAGGACTTTCTTAGATTTGTTTGAAATAGATCTATTGATGAACCCAAGCATTTTGTTGGCTTTGTTACTAGCAATACTGCACTGTTGACTAAACTTGAAGTCCTGATTTATAATGTATCAATGACAACAATTATAGAAACAGGACAAGTGGGTTTTAAGAAAATCATTATGCTTTGCATTGTAGACATTATTTCTCCTGGTTTAATGCATTTAGGAATACAATTTTTTATCAAAGAAAAAAAATCATTAATTAGATTTAAAAAAAGCCACAGAGTACAAACTTAAATAAAAACACTTTATCAACATATTTTAATAATGAAGACGGTCATAAAAATTAATGTTTACTGATTCATCCACTTGTTACTTGATCATCAAAAATGTGTTGTTGAAGCAAATTTGCGGCCCCTGAAAAGTTTGCTGCCCTAGGCAGCTGTCTACTCTGCCTATTGGATAATTGGGCCCTGCATTCAGTTACAGTAGAAGACCGTTATAGAGCACACCTTGGGACCAGAGCTTTTGCGTTGTACAGGTTTTTGCATTGAAGTAATATTCAGACTATATCTATATATTAGCACTTCAGAATGAGTTTAAATCTGCAACGAGTATTAAAGCACCCATATTACAATCAGTCATTCACAAATAAATATGTTTCACAATCATAAGAAAGTGAATTATCCTGCACTTCTGCCAGCTTCATGGTTTGCATAACAGCTGCATTTCCAAGAGCTATCTGATATTTTCTGTTTACTGAGAACACTAATTTTCATTTTAAAACTTTGAATTAAGATGGAAAGGTGAAAAACTGTTTTTAAATATAATTGGCTAACAATTTTTATGTTTGCAAGACAAAACAGAAGGAGTTTTTTGACTTCAAAACCTATTGTTTACTTCTGAAAAGTAGAGCGGTTTAGAGAATTGCGTTATATAGGTCAGCGTTATAACGGTCTTCTACTGTATTGTTATTAGCCATAGTTAAAATGTATGCAAGTGGTATTGATTTTTTTAAGCTACTGCATACATTATTATTGTTTTTAACCTATTTTGGGTGTTATGTGCAAAAATTGCTGATCCGTGGTTACCATGCCAACCTATTTCGCAGATAATCGGGAGTTTCTGTATAGGAGAATATTCTTTTGACTCACACCTCTAATTCTAACAAAACATTTCATAACCATT
Organism: Uloborus diversus; assembly: GCF_026930045.1. NCBI lineage: Eukaryota > Metazoa > Arthropoda > Arachnida > Araneae > Uloboridae > Uloborus > Uloborus diversus. The sequence goes on along the minus strand of NC_072734.1, from coordinate 186,592,320 downwards.
CCCAGACTCAGATTAGAATACAAAATAGATATAGAAGCATATGTAGACCAACAAATCAAGTATGAAAGATAAAACTTACTCCTCATTTGTAGCTAAATCATCCTTCATCAGCACGATTATTCTTTCATCTGGAATTCCATGATTATGCAAAACTTGATATGAATGGCAAATATCAGCCTATTTAGATAAATTATTGCTTTATTATAAGATGATAAATAACAAAAGTAAAAATTTATTACACATAGAGTAAATTCACACTTAGCATTCAATGATTTCATATAAGCTAGAAGAGGGGCAACTAATACAGGTTGCATTCAGTAATTTTATGACACATGAACTATAATGCAAATACAAATCTGCTGACCAGCAACAGGCTCTGGGCCAGCTAGGCTGGCAATCGAATATTCAGTATTCGGTTAGAATTCCAACCGAATATTCGGCAAAATAGAGCATCTACTAATTACTATTTTTAATTAAAGATGTTTTACCAATTAAAATTAATTTAATATGTCAGATTGATCTTTGAGCTTCATATTTTTCATTCTAAACACAAAAGAAAATAGATTAGTTACACTACTGAATAATAATTATCATTAAATTTATAAAGTTGTTTGCGTGATGCATTCCATTGTGAATCCCGAACCCGGGTATGGAGCAAGTTGGTGTACTTTACAAGGTTCTGCAAAAAAAATTAATGTATAAAGGTTTGAATTGAACATTTTCAAAGAAATCCACGATGATCAGAAACATTTTATGAAAAATATGGTAGAAAATCAAACTAATTATTAATTTTATTTTTAATAAGATAAAGTATGAAAAGTAGAAAAAAGAATCTATGAGCCCAGACTCCCCTTATCGTCCTCTCTGAAATTATTTTCTAGCTACGCCGCAGATAATGCAGCATCTTTGCATAGATTATCAGTTTATTGCTTAAGCGTAAATGAGATAAATGATTAATTAGACATATTAAACCAACATAACATTAAAAATTTTAATTTTGAATATGAGATGAATCTGAAAAAAAAGGTTTAGGGGAAGAATTAAAAAATAATAGGAACAGCAAAGTAAGAAGCTTGTCAAAAAAAAGGAGGATATTTTGTCACCCATGTCTATCTCAGTCATATCTCTCTTGTTTTGTGGAGCAAAAACACAGGTATCACCATTTTTAAGCACTACTAAATTTAAAAAAAAAGGAAAAAAAAATTATTTTTCCTACATATATATAGGTAGGGTGACCAGAAAATTTTTACACAAAACGGAAAGCTTTACAGGGATCCAGCCAGAGAAAATTAGGGTCTGTTAACGGACCCTTTACAAAAATCTAATCAACAGAAACATCTTTCACAAATTGTTTTTTGAAAGCGAAAATCTGAAACCACAATAAGGCATATTTCTGTCTATAAATAGATAGTTTTTGGAACCTTTTTTAAAGTTGTATGGATCAGTTTATCCAGGATCTGCTAATTTTACAAAATAAAAAATTTAAAAAAAAGGCAGTCTTTATATTCCTGCAAGCGATAAATTATTTTAATACTGACAAATAAATATTAGACTTGTTGTTTGTTTCGTTAACAGCTGAAAGTCAGTTTTGTTTTCAGCAAGGGCGCAATATGCAAAATTTTAAGGAGGGGGGGGGGGGGATCAGATATTTTCCCCATAGAAGCCGATTTCAGTACAGATTAGTTATTAAAATTTCACATTTTTAATAACTTATTCATTAATTGCTGGTGAAGAAATGTTTTTACATTTTTGCAAATAAAAAAGTACTAAAAGCTAGGAAATTTTAATTTCAAAGGGGGAGGGGGCTTGAGCCCCGCTTGCCCCCCCCCCTCCTTCCTTATGGGTAGGCTTGCCAGACGTCCCGGTTTAACTGGGACAGTCCCGGATTTCAGGCAAAACTCCGGTGTCCCGGCTGGCTTACTTCATGTCCCGGAAAATGATAAATTTGATAAAATATGACCAAAAAAGTCTAAAAATAAGAAACTGAAGAATTATTTAATATAGTTAGTTTGTTTTTTTTGTAAAATTAACATAAATATTAATATATGAAGTATTTTACAACAAGATTAAAAAGGAAAAAAGTTCTGGCCAGTAGAAATTACATGAAAATATATTTCAAATTTTTATACCTCATTTAATTGTGGATCACCTTTGGTTTTAGTTCAAAGTTAGTAACCATTTATTCATAGCATTGAGAAGAAAATTCACATTAAAATAGGGATGCCCCGGATAGTGATTTTGCCGGATGCCGGATATCCGATGCCCCCTTACCTGCCGGATTCGGATATCCGGTATTTCGATTGCATTGCATGTTCGCATATTTTTCTACAACGTCGTTTCAAAACAATAAATCAAACTTGTTCCACATATCATTTCTTTAAAAACATGTTAAGTACATTCAAATGTACTTTTTTAGAGCCTCTATATTTTAATTTAGGAATTGTGCTACATATAAAATGAAACATTAAAATATTGTTTTATTTCGACAGATTTTTTCGAAAGAGACAAACTTTCAGCAAAAATTAATTCTGTATGTAATGTACACATGGTTTAAACTTTTAATTATTCATAGTTGAAATCTTAAAGGTCGTATAATGAGTCGTATTTGTTGTTAAATTTGCATGACGTGTAGAAATTTTTTTAAACTTCATCATAAAGTAATACATTTTCTTGTTTCCAATTTAGAAATAACAAAAAATAAAACTTTGCTTTGAAATCATTTTTATTACAGATAATACACGTGTAAAATTTTTCTAACATACAAGTTAAAAAAGAAAATATTAAAACAGGACCAGTTTGACTCAAAAAATAAATAAACTTAAATAATCAACTTAAATTTTACTTTAATTCCAGAAATGAAGGTACATTTTCTCTAAAGATGCAAATTAGCATCTTAAATACAGGGGTGCCCCCCCCTAAGAGCAAGGGCTCACCCCCTAAAAACCATAAATACCCCCCCCCCCCCCATATTGGTTTCTTGAAGGTTCTTCATCCTTTTAGTATCAGTGAAAACGGAAGTTTCCACACCGTACTACTCTAAACATTGCTTTGTTTCAGTGCAACTATTCCGCATTTTTCATTAGTTTCTTTCATTCTTCGTTTTAATGTTCATGAGATATAATGGCACCAAAGCGTGCATTACTAAATTATTAACACACTGTAACTATATTATTGTTTTATTTACATGTCTCTCTCCCATTGACCATTAATTTTGTAAATCGTAACAGATTTTTATGTTGAATAATGCAGCTTTTTTTATGCAAGAAACGGTAATATATAGTTAAGAAATGGTTTAAAATAGTGTAAGAGGTGTTTACAAATGCCTAAAATTTTTTAGTGTGTTTCTAAAAATCCGAATTCATACATTTTTCTACTATGCTAAATTTCAACTTACGCGAGAGGAGTAGTGGAATGCATTCCTCCCGCAAGACAGAACTTGACTGTATTTTAATTTTCAACACGGACGCTCCTCCAACCTCAAGCGCTTTGATATGAACCAGGGTTGGGTTTTGGACTGTCCAAAACTGGTTTAGGACAGGACAGGTGGTTTTTACCGTCCAAAACTGTCTTAAACTGTCCAAAACTATGATAAAATTAAAGGTGTGTAATCTAATCAAGTTATATTGACTGCAATATTCGTAATGCATAAATATAGACATAACCAAGGTTTAATTAATGAGTTTTTTTATAATATTTTTTTCTAAAATGTTATTTTTAAAAATATTTTATTTAAAAAAAATTGGCAATAACTACTACATAAAAACTTCCTTATCCAACCTATACTAACTGTTCCTTTATGTAACAGTTGGTAGAGTTATGAGAGGAAATTCACAAAACTACCAAGACAACTAATTTCAGTTCCATTTATAATTGAAAGGAATATTATTAAATGTGCAATATTTAAGTGAAAAAACAAAGCTTAATTTTTTACATGTTTTTTGCAAATAAGTTTTACATGATGTTTTAACGAAAATATTTTTTAAATCATAGATTAAAGAACAAGAAATTGATGATTAAACACTTATATTTTAAAACTTGTGTTATTCTTTTTTTTTAGTTCATATTTTTTAATACATTCTGAAACTACAAAAAATTGTAACTTATTGCATTTAAGTGAATTATTGCGCTGTATTTTGAACACTTTCTTTTGCACATGTGCATTAATGTCGAAAAATTTGGTTTATGGAGGGGGAAAAAACTCCTGCATACAAATTGAAATTTTTAATGAAAAATTTAATTTCTATATAATTAGATTAAAATCAGCTGCATAAATAAACTACATATATATATTCATACTTGAATGTTCACATTGAATAAATATATTAAATAGCCAAAAAAATAATTTTGACACATTTTGTTCGGTTTTTGATATTTTCTCACAAAATATAGTTTTTCAAGAAATAGTTTTGGACACTTTCGAACACAAGGGCTTTGAACAGGATGATAAAAAACTTGCCAACCCTGCTTTTATTTGCACACATGCATAAACATAGGGAAATTTGGTTGCTATTATCAAAAAAAAAAAAAAACTAATGCGAAGAAATTGAAATTTTAGTCAAGAATTCAACTTCTATATAACTAGATTCAAATCAGCTGCATAAATAAGTTGAATGTCCTCCATTGAATAAATGTTCAATATAAAAATTTACTTCGATACATTTTATTCTGTTTTTGATGCTTTCTCACAGAATGCAATTTTTCTAAAAATATAGTTTTGGACACTTTCGGACAGTTTTGGACTGGATGGTAAAAACCACGGTTTTTACCCTGGTTTTTACCGTAGTGTCCAAAACCTTGCCAACCCTGATATGAACCATTTCAAGATCGACTTTTCACTTCAGCGTGTTAAAGCAGAGAGAGTGAGAGAGAAATTATTGGCAACATACCGTCAGCAGATTTGCGAAGGAGAGGGGACGACGACGCGGGGGAATGCCAGAAGCTAGGTTTGAAGAGGAATGGTCGTTTTTGAAGCAGCAATTAAAAGAGAAAGCATCGTCGAAAAGTTTATGAAACAGTGAAAGCTTTAACTGGAATTTTTGCAAAAGTAAATTCAAAATTAAACCCTCATTTCGTACGGGATAACCCCATATCAATCCCGGATATCTCTCACATTTTTACCGGATAACTGCCCGGATATCCTGCAAAAACTGTCGGATACCCGGATCGGATACCTCATAGTTCCGGATAGTTAAAAAACCAGCCAGATAGGCTGGATGCCGGATAGTTACCGGATATCCGGTGCATCCCTACATTAAAACAATAATCTTAAATTCAACCAAGAAAATGCACCCTTCTGAATACATGCGACACTTGGGGGGGGGGGGGCACACTTGTGATGTCCCGGTCGAACATTTCAGAAATCTGGCAAGCCTACTTATGGGCGCCTTTGGTTTTAAGTAATTTTTCCTGTTTGTTTTATTATAGCTGTTGTTTCTCAGAGATGTTATTACAAACTTTTCTGAAAAGGCAATGTAAGCATTCCCTCTAATGATTTAAACAATAAAAAAAGAAATAATCATCAGCTTTGTTTTAAATACTACGAAAACCCTCAAGAATGATATCTTCAACAGAAAAGAGGAAAAAAACTGAACCAAAAGTCTTAATGATGCAGTTTGCGCCATCTCAAAATTTTAAAACTTTGTTTTAACAATTTTTTTTTTTGCAAAATTATTTGATTTTTCAAAAAACTTTTTAATTTTTCACAAAATTGTTTGATTTTTAAAAAAACAGACCCTGTAAAAAATTCTGGACTTAGGATTTTAAGAAACAGTATTCTTCAAAAAAAGTTTATAAAAATTAAATTAAACACTTTTCTAACGGTTTGTGCTTATTACAAAGAACAGAAATGAAGGGATTAAAAAGAAATATGGCACCACAAATTTCAATAGATAAACCCATAATAATAGTCACGATTCATTTTTTAACATAACTCGAGAACTTCGACACTGCGCAGTGTTTCCTATTTCCATTTCTCAGACCATGGTAGTCAGATAAAAAGTTTCGAAAATAGCCAAAACACTAATTAAAATTAACAAAAGTAGCTGACATATCTGACAACAGCACCATGTTTCAATAATTTTAAAAGCTTCAGTTATATAGCTATACTTGAAAATTTACCATACATTCTCCACATTTTTACACACAAAATTTTAAGTTGACATGAATTGGAACTTTGATATTCTTTTAATTTGCCAAGCATGATTTATAAACAAATATATCTGCAAAATGTGGTAACTTTTTCCTATTACTAATTGCCTGGTTATATTTACTATAGCTATTTTTTAACTTATTTGATTAACTCTATCGCTGGTCTATATTTTATCATTACAAAAATTGCTAGTGTGAAAAACACTACATTGGTTTAAATTTTAGATTCATTTCTTTGACATTTTACATACCTGATGCCTGTAATTATCCCATCCATCTGATCCAGCAACCAGTACAGCCCACAATTTTCCTTCGGCAGGATTTCTAAGTAATTTTGGTAGAATATTACTATTTACTCCACTGATAAAAACTAACAAAGCTGTGAGCGACACAAACGAAAACATACTTGCAAGATATTCCGAGTAATTAACATTAACTGAAAAAACCCTTCACATCACTGTATCACAAATACAATTTTATACAATATATATCTACAAGAGCTTTTTTTTATCATTAAAATATCTGTAGTAGATAAACAGACATCAGACTTCCCACCAAATCAATTGTAAACAACACGAAAAATCAATATACATCATATGTCCAATTATTACATCACCATGAGCAAGTTTTTGTCATCTCAAGGGCTCTGAAGTGTTTATCAGTTCTTAAAAAAGCTTCACTTTTATCTCATTTTTCTGTTTCAATTTTTTTCAACACCGATAAAGTTTTCACGTGAAATGAGGAATGACATGCAATAGCAAGCATAGGATTATTGTATGCGACCATGCAACTTTCGATTTAAGGCACATTAACAATAACATTTAATCAAGATTAAATTTTGTCTCGGGATCGAGAATCATTTGTTGGGATGGTCAAGAATTACTTCCCAATTCGCAACTCCAACGAACTATAGGGGGCACTGAAGTCACTGTCTAATGGCGGAATTGAAAACTACAACAAACGCACATGGTAACGAAGAAAATGCTAAAAGTGTTGTGATTTTTGTTCGTACGTATGATTTTTTCGCTTTATTCTTTTAAAATTAATTTTCAAAGTCTTGTGGATATTCTGGCCCACGTAGAAAGAAATGAGAATTCAAGAAGCATTACTAAACGTCAAAGATTCATGCAAACTACGTAGTTCGTAGTTCTAAGCAGCTATTTCCACGATGTTGAATTCGATATTTATCAATTCTTGATAAAACTAAATAATAATTGTGGCCTGACAAGAATAACAATTAATGCTAGAAAATTCAATGTGACATTACAAATTGTTATCGAAAGAAGATGATACTTTTTTGCCTTGTTTGGCTAGCGCTTATTTTTTTTTTTTCCATTTGTAGTTGAGTTATTTCTCTCGAATTCCCGAATCGGTTCATTTAAAAATTTTCTGTTTCGATTTTTCTAATTTCTGAGTTACGATTTAATTGTGTCATGTTATGCAAATCATCAACAAAATTCTCACGGATATATGGTGGTAGTTTTCTTTTCAGTTGATTGACCATTATTTCCTTTCACTTATCGAATTCTGTAATCTTACTTCCATTTTATTTCACTCATGATAAAAATTAAAAATGGTTTAACTAAAAACGCGAAATCTCGCCAAGGCTACTTTGCTCGCACAATACTAAAATTAATAACCCTAAACAAATTTGGCGAAACCTTTCAGCTGAGAATAAAAGGAATAAAGTAAATTCTTTCTCGGTTATTCATTTTGTTCTACGATAATATATTCAAGAAAATATTTTGCATACTGTCCATTCCAACTAAATGCTGCTGTAAAATATGGTAAGTTTAATTAATTTAAGATTAAAAAAACCCCCATATTCTTACAAATTCATACAAAACAATAAAAAATTTTACCTGGTGTAACGTTATCCAATTTTGTTAATCCAGAGTTTTCTTGTTTACGCTTCCACCATTTAATACTTTTTTGAAAGAAATAAGGAAAACTAACATTATTTTGAGAAGCTCGAGAATACTACTAAGGGACGAATTAATTTCTGTTGTTGAAGGCGTTCTTAGACATGTTGAATGCGTTACTCAGAACAAACTGACCGCGTTTACGTCAACAGACACACGTGATGCGCAACGTGGCAATGTTTTAGGTGCAGACGCAGTTTTATAAATCACCGCAAGGTAGCGTATTCGAGCGCTGGAGTTCCGAATTCAAAAAACTTCAGTTTCGCTGAAATAACTTAAATGTTTCGAGTTCTTTAATCTGCAATAACAAGAAGGCTGCGTTCGGAAACGATCCACCGGTTACACCGCATGGTTAGTCCGGTGTGGTTATGACGTATTTGGAATTTCTCTAGGAATTCCGGTAGAACAGCTGTGTTTCCGAACGCTCGTGGTTGAACCGCAGTAGTTTTAGTTCAGCAGCAAACGACACTCCAATCAACGCGTAACTTTCATAATAGGCAAGTCACGTGCGTTACGATCAAAACATGAAACACGACCGGATTGGCCAACACAGACTTTGTGACGTTTGTGATCTCGCTAACCGCTTCCAGACAGCGGTGCCACAGGTTGCTACCAAGGGTGCATTCGGAAACGCGGATCGGTCGCCTCGGTGCAACCGTAAGCGTTCGGAAACGCTTGCGGTGGAACCGGTGACGTCACTTAACCGCGTTCGGAAACGCTGCGGTTGTTTTCTGGCGGTAAACTTGGTAGCAACCTGTGGCACCGCTGTCTGGAAGCGGTTAGCGAGATCACAAACGTCACAAAGTCTGTGTTGGCCAATCCGGTCGTGTTTCATGTTTTGATCGTAACGCACGTGACTTGCCTATCATGAAATTTACGCTTTGATTGGAGTGTCGTTTGCTGCTGAACTAGAACTACCGCGGTTTAACCACGAGCGTTCGGAAACACAGCTGTTCTACCGGAATTCCTAGAGAAATTCCAAATACGTCATAACCACACCGGACTAACCACGCGGTGTAACCGGTGGATCGTTTCCGAACGCAGCCCTAGTCGACCGCAAGCGTTCGGAAACACATGCTTGCGGTTGCACCGAGGCGACCGATCCGCGTTTCCGAATGCACCCGAAATAAACAGATATTAAAGACACAACAGTCCTCCAAGTGAAACGATACCTCTGGGGGTGCTAGTACCAGGTAGCTATTAGCTCTTGGACTAGTTCTAAATTCTCATTAACTGCTCGATCCGGTGATGGTGCTGCCATCTATCGGTATACAAAATAATGGTGGCAAGGCACTTAGTATGCAGCCCTCGACATAAAATGCAGTTGAAGTCAGTTGTGACTCTGAATCGAAAGACACAACAGACCTATTCTATCATTATATTGACTTAAAATATCTTCTCAAATGATAAAGATCATACAATGTAATACAAAAATTACAAAGAGGCTTTAAGAAGGGAAACTAAAATGATTTAAAAATTTAATTTTTGGGAGGCTTGAGAGGTCTGAGCGATTATGGGGTGTCAGGTTCGGGTTCTGCTTTTGTTTCAAGTAAATTCCATCCTGTACTGTCCATATGTGCACTGTGCTAAATGAAATAAAATATATATCATATGTAGGGAATGCAAAACAGTGCTATTTTAGTCCTCATCAAAAAATTAACCCAAGCAACAAACTCCTTTAATCAAGAAGATAAAAGTCTGTGAAAACTGTAACTGTCGCTGTCTTAGGGTGCATTCGGAAACGCGGATCGGTCGCCTCGGTGCAACCGCAAGCGTTCGGAAACGCTTGCGGTGGAACCGCTGACGTCACTTAACCGCGTTCGGAAACACTGCGGTTGTTTTCTGGCGGTCGACTTGGTAGCAACCTGTGGCACCGCTGTCTGGAAGCGGTTAGCGAGATCACAAACGTCACAAAGTCTGTGTTGGCCAATCCGGTCGTGTTTCATGTTTTGATCGTAACACACGTGACTTGCCTATTATGAAAGTTACGCGTTGATTGGAGTGTCGTTTGCTGCTGAACTAGAACTACCGCGGTTTAACCACGAGCGTTCGGAAACACAGCTGTTCTACCGGAATTCCTAGACAAATTCCAAATACGTCATAACCACACCGGACTAACCACGCGGTGTAACCGGTGGATCGTTTCCGAACGCAGCCTTAAAAGGAATTTGGGAAGGGGGGAAAGAATTCAAGTTATTTTGTTTTGTTGTCTTGTCAATGTCTACGAAGTTCAGAAAATCGTATGGAAATGTAAGCATGTTATTTGTGTTTACTTCTAACGAATTATAACAGGTTAGTGTACCTGTGTCGGACGTGGGATACTATTCTGAACGATTGTTTCATTTTGTTTAGTGTTTCATTATTTATTATTAACCGACGAAATAGAAAAAAAAAAAAAAAGCTGTATCCAGACGAAGTACAAAAAAGGTTAGGAAAAGAGACTTCTTAAGAATAAAAAAGGAACAAATGAACCAGCAGTGGGGGAATCAATAATCCCCCCCCCCGTTTTTTTTTTACTTGTCTTCTGAGATCTCGTAATGTTTTTTACAACCCGGAGATAATTTGTTATTTTACAAACCCAGTCTACGATGATGCAACTGCTGCTACCAGGCTGCTACGATGAGCCAACCTGAAATTTCAAGCTCCTGTGATTAGTATTCATTTTTTCACTCATTACATTTATATATACATATATATATGCTTTTTTTTTTTTTTGAAATAAACGTATATTACTTTAACCTCCTTGTCATATGATAAAAATTAAAAATGCACCAAACCCTGCCGTTTGTTTTGTTAAATTATTTTCATCAAACTGATGTTGGGTCTCAATTCATCATATAGTTTTAGATTTAGTTCGTTTACATTCAAGATATTGTCTGAAAATAATGTGTTCTGCTTGTCTTACCATGTAATTAAATATTTTAAAGTAAACACTCGAATATTAAATTTTGCAGTATTTTAATTGTTTTAGTTTTGTGTATATTTCATAGTTTTGCAACAAATGAAATATTAAGTATTACTTAAAATTAAATTAATCATTCTGATCAAAGTTTAATAATAGTAAATTATGGTTCAAAAGTACAAATCTTTGAAAAAAAAAATATATATATATGCACAGCCATTATTTGGGATTTGACGAAATATGACATTCTGTGCATCCCTAGAAAACCTTTTTTTTTTCATGAAGAAGATATTGTGCAAAGTTAATGAATAAAGTAGTTTGAACACAAATTCAATGCAAATGTTTTCAATTGGTTTTGAAATAATCTCATGTGAAGATGAATGCCAACAATTGTGTGGTCAACTATGAGACAATTTCAGCATTACGTGTGTAAATTTCTGATACGGCTCTTTTGTAAACATCAATAAAAATTTAGATGAAGTTATTAAAATATCTTTTATTTTTCTTTAGTATGATAACAAAAAATATCTAAGATAATTTTAATAACAATATTTTTGTTGTAGGATAATGCTCAATTTTTTCACAAAATTCTAAATGCAGAGCTCTACATTTGACACACAAAAATCTAATTAAGCTTCAACTCGTTTTGTTTTATAATTTCATGTGAAGTTTGAAAGTGAAATAATTTTTTCATTTGTACATAACATTAACTAAATATTCCATACAGTTTTTTTTTTTGACATTTATATGTTAAGAATTACTTATTCCATTGTGACATAAGAGAGTTACATGTGTAAAGACCTCCAAATTATATTTGATTTAAAAGTTATTTTGATAGTAAGATATGATTTATTGAAGTCAATTTCGTATCACGAACTAAAACTGTCCATGTTTGGGGAGGGGGTGGAGGTATGGCCCAAACTGCACCAATGAATGTTTAAGGGGGATTCATTTGAAGGGTTTTATCTCATTTGAGAGAGAGAGAGAGAGAGCAAAGGATTTGCTTTGTAACTTTCGAGAGGATAGGGTCATCGGTTTTGGTGGTGGGAGGGGGGGGGGGGATGGTAATGCAATTTAATGACTTTAATTTTGTAATACTTGGTACAGTATAATATGCTCCTTTACTAGACGAGTGGCAGATACAAGGAGAGGATTATGGGGTCACGACCCCCCCTCCCCCCCCCTTGAAACTGTAAAAATAATTGGTCTGCATTGTGTTCAACAGGGGTGTGTCCCACCTAGGGAGGGGGGTATTTTCTCTTTTTTGGGGGGGGGGGGTTCTTGCTTTTGGGGCTCTTTGCGATATTTAGGGATGCGGCCTTGATCTTAGGGGGGGGGGGGATGTGACATCCCTGTGTTCAAACACTTTATACCTACAAAAAATGTAAATGATTACAATATCTTTTCAATTCATTAATTTTTTTTGAAAGCAAACATTTGAAGTACTATTTCCTTTTTGCAACATTTATCCCTAATTAGATGCTTTATTCCTCACCTATTTGGTACTTTTTATTGACCCTCAAACAGTTTCAGAAATTTTTCATACCCAATACAGTAGGTTCATTCATGGAGAAGGGCATGGGGGTCATTATTCATCTTGACTCCATCCCCTACAATGATTTTCTGTATCCACCCCTGTACTGGATATGTCACTAATACAATGCATCTGTTCATTTGACCCTGGTTTAAATTAGGTGGTATATAAATGTTTTGCAAGCATAATTATTTGCTCTTATTTTTCATCAACTCCAGCCAAACAATATCAATATCAGTAGGTGTATCATTTATGATCAATTTATTGCAAATGAAAGTGTCTCAAACATAAAATAAAAATCCCACTATCTTTTTTACCAACTACTCTATCTTGTCTAAACAAATTATACGCAGCAATAGATAATAAATCTGCATCATTTTCGGTAGCCCATGTCTTAGTAACTCCAATAACATCCAACTTATCATCTATAAATATGCTTTAAAGTTCTTCCATCTTGTTCCTATTACTGTGAGCATCGGTATAGAAAACTTAAAGGATGCCCAAATTGCTTTTATTTTGTATAAATTATTGCTTAATTGCTGTTATTTACATATTGTTTTGTTACAGGTGTGATATAAATCATGTTTTAAGACTGAATTTTTGAAAATGTGTCCATTTCTATAAAATGGCAGCTCCAACGAATAATAGATTATCTGATGAAGAACTGTTAAGATTACCTCCTCAAGAACTTGTGCGTAAATTACGCAGAGCTGAATCAGAAAACATCAAACTTATGATGAGTCATGGGGCTTTAATAAAAGATGTTAATCAGCGTATGCAAGTGTGTAGCTTTTTTGTTATTACAAGTATTTAACCTTGGAATGTTTTTATTTTCATAGCTTAACAGGGCCAGATTTGGAAATGTGGAGGCCCCGAGGCAACAAAGGAGTGGAATCCCCTAATCAGGGTTCAAAAAGATCATCATATTTTCGAAAATATCCGATACTTTGATGTATATCCGAATATTTTGATAGATATGTATATATCCCATAATTTCAATCATCACTTTAATAGTAAATACCTCCTGAAGTTACTGCTATTTATTTTTTTATGCTATTATTATAATAATTTATGGGAGAGAAAAAGTGTAAAATTGCTGACCCGTGAAAGTTAGGATATTTTGTAAAAATTTTATTGTGGGAGGCCCCTTTGTTGTGGAGGCCTCGGGGCAGTAGTCCCTCCCCTAAATCTGGCCCTGTAGCTTAATATTTTTAATATTCTTTCAAAGTTACTGTGGTTGAGTGAATTTTTGCTCTTACTTTTCAAGTAAACTAAAAGCACTTTGGTGCAAGACAATATTATATTTGATGTGTTTTATTCTTCTTAAAATTTAGGTTCATTTGCATGAAATTCGCAGCCTTAAAGATGCAAATCAAAGATTTCAAGATGACAATCAAGAGCTTAGAGATTTATGTTGCTTCTTGGACGATGACAGGCAGAAATGTCGCAAGCTTGCTAGAGAATGGCAGAGGTTCGGCCGCTACACAGCTAGTGTCATGCGACAAGAAGTAGCAGCATATCAAAACAAGCTTCAAGAACTTGAAAATAAACAACAGGAACTCATTCGTGATAATTTGGAGTTGAAAGTAAGATTTATTGCATGAACAAGTGTTTTATACCATTTTAAAATTGCTTCCATTCAGAAGAAATCAAATTCATGTCATCATTAATTTCACTATTTATTTTTGTGTCTTTCTGAGCTGATTTTTCAGACCATCCCCACTGATCAAAATCTAAACATTGCTCCTGCTGCTCTTGAAAAGCGTTCAAAGTCCTTGATTTTTATTTTTGCTAGTACTTAAGAAAGTACTTTGAAATTTCTTACTGGTAAATAGTTTTTCAGACCATCTGAACTTTTACCAACTGACATAAATCATAATCAAATCACCCTTGAGTTTACAACTACAGTAGAATGATACATACTTGTAAGGCAATATTCTGCAAAGTTTTTTTTTTTTTTTTTTTTTACATGCCTATTTAAAATTACGAGGTAGAGTCCAAAAGTTTGAGGATCAAAGCCAATGAAAAACAAAGCATATAGTTAATGTAAAATCATTTGAAATGTAATCCCCCATGCTTCATTGGTTTTGCCTATATCATGTGATAGAATCATGTACATTGAGACAATAGAAATATGGTTTTTCATGAGCAATGCTGTGGAATTAAGTTTTGCTAGTGTTTGGTTAAAGCACCTTCAGAGACTTCAGAAATACAGTGCTGGATCTGGGGCAGCAAGCCGAGACCCTTGTCCTGGGCCTGGGTCACTTTACCTGGGGACACTTCTGAGGTGTGGTAAACTTCTACCCCAATTCTGTGTGTGGGGGGGGGGAGGTTGTTGGAATTTGGTATAAGAATTTGAAAAATGATGGGTCAGGGTGACCATTTCAAGTTTTTTCACTGCCACTGCTTATTTTGCATCCATTTTATAACTTAATATTTTTATGGCTCAATTAAATAGTGAAAAGCATCTTACACCCCCCCCCCCCTCCCACATCTAAATATTCTAAGAGAAAAAATAGGCTATTTATTATGCAATTCTTTTTTCAATCTTTTTAGCTTCATGAAATGAAATTTTTTTATGAAAAAAAAAAAACTAGTAATTATCCTTAAGCTTAACTTTGCCTGAAATTCTCAAGAAACAAAACTTTCTTACTTATGTAAAACCAACTAAATGGGAGAAATGAAAATAAAGTACCTAAAGACGTTTTTTCCAAGTAATAAATCATTAACTTTTTATTATTTACTTAAGTCTAGAGGATTCTTTTATGCTATGCATACGTTTTTAAAAAATTCGGAGCCCCAGATCCAAGCCTAGTTGGCTTGTGCTTTGGTGGGCATTTTATAATCAGGCTTTGGTGGCATTTTTGTTATGATTCAGTTTTGCATTCATTTCTTTTTTCATTTTTTTAACTATATTTAAAAGCTTTGTGCTTGAATATTTTTACTTTTCGTGTGAAAGTTTGAATTTAGTAAACTATAATTTGAGTTTTCTGTTTACCATAAGTACAGCAGAGCTTCGTTATACTGTACCTCAGTATTCGAAAGAATCTTTATACTGAGAGTGGCCATGTCCCTTATTGTTCTAACAAATATTATTAAATTTTTTTTTTTTTTTTTTTTTCCAGGGTCCTAAGGGAACACACCCTGTCTACATTGCCTGTCTTAAGCATTTAGTTAAGAAGTCTATGTTCAGTAATACATGATATAAGTTTGATAAAACCAAACTTAATTGAAAGGTCTTTTAGCACAATACGCATTTAGAAGAAAATTTTAATTTACTATTTTTATGCTATAATGCAGGTACAAAACATGTCCCCCCTGAGTTATAATAGTTTTTTTTTCTTTCTTTCTTTTAAGTTAAAAAAAAAAGATTTGTTCTTTTTTAAAAGAATAGTGTGAACCTGATGAAAAGGATTACAGGAAACTCCTGATTATCCATGGCCGGCATATTCGCGGCTTTTCGCACTTTCAAAAAAAAACTTTTTTTTTTTCAGTGAGGATTAACTGAATGAGATAAATGCACACATTTTAACTTCAAGTGGAAAAATTATTATTAGACATTCCGATTGCTTTCTTCGCCCAGACTTCCAATGACATTAAACCTTCTAAGATCAAACCTGACTAGTTGAAACTTGATTTTTAAACCGACACTACTTTCTACGTTACATCTCCACTACCTACTGATTTTATACCTAACCTGGTTTCTAATTTTTTTTATCTGCAGTATTTACATGCATAAACAAGTGACCAGACCAGTCTTGAAAAAATTCCTCTCCCCTCCCCAACCCTTTGCCCGTTTGGTGTAACCTAGATTGATTTGTTACTGTTTGCACGATTTGCATGCGTATGTGTTATCTTTTTGCAATAATGAGCGATCCTTTTCTAGCTTTTACAAATACTGATACTGTTTTAGTCATACTTTAAAGTCTGTGAATGATATTGATCTTTTTAGCACTTTGCATAAACTAACCTCATTTTCACCTAATTTTTGGATTATCCACGAATTTGCTAATCTGTGATTACCGTGCCACCCTATACTGTGGATAATCAGAAGTTACTGTATTTTAACTGATTTATGGCTGAAGTCTAATAATAATTTGTGTTGCAAAATTGTTGTAGGTCATTGTGTACAGGAAGTAGACTGGTAAATTTCTTGATTTTTCTTTTTCCATAATATTTAAAGAATTTTTTTTTTTTTTTTTTAGTACTCAAGTAAAACTAGCTATTACAGTGTCATTTTCTATTATGTCATTCAAGTTTCATGAAGTGTTATTCTAGAAATAATGTTACTTTAAAAATATTTAATGATCAAAATAGGAGCTGTGCCTTTACCTGGATGATGAAAGAAATAGGGGAACCTGCAGCCAGTGTGGAGGGCCCTTAAACTGCCGGCGTGATGATGGGGATGGCAGCAGTTCTTCAACAAATAATGAAGAGCTTGGCTTGCTAGCACCTGTACACTCTTTTTCTCCACATCGAGTAACACACAGCATTGATGACTCCATACAGAGGCATCGTTCCGTTGTCAATGGTTAGTAATTGATAAATAAGTTATAAATTTGAGAAAGATTTTGACCACTTTGACATATGTATGTATGCTATGAATGAGCAGTTTTAATGTACAGAAGTTTTAATGTACAGTATAGCTTCGATTTAACGATTGTCTAGGGACTGGATAAAGTTATTGTTAAATGGAGGAGCATAGATATTCAATGCAGTCAAATCCGGACCAGTGAAATGTATCATTTAATTGAGGAAATCGTTAAATCGGATATCGTTAAATCAAAGTTACACTGTATTTGAAATGACTTTTAAACATTCATTTTGGTAAATTTTATGCAGATACTTATGACTAAAAAGCAGCTCTAAACCTAACCATAGGAAATTTTAAAAAATAATAAAACAATCAAAATAAATCTGAACCTACACAGAAACAGGTGGCTGCTTCAATTTTGGTGTTAATCACTCCAATGTGTGTATGGGGGGGGGGGCTTTGTTTGCTCGAATAAACATGGTTTAATTAATAGAACAATGAAAATTAAATCATATTAAAATGTCGTCTGCCCAAGAAAGTTGTTCACAGGATTTTATTGGCAAATTATCAAAAAAATCTCTGTGATTTAAAATTATTTGCTTCCAAATTCTATTTATTAACAAATAAAATGCTTGTAATCAATTTAAGAAAGACTTTTAAAATGATTTTCAGTTTTTGCTCTTTGATTCTGCTTTTGCTGGGATAGTGTGATAATTCTGTAATTGGCAAGGTCATCACATTTTTGCCAGGGTAATATTATTTTGGTAACTTTGTTGTTTAATGGTAACTCTCTGCAAATAGTTATTTCCCTATTCTTTATTTATGTATTCAAAGAAAAAAAAACTCACGCAGGCACTGCTGCCAAAAATTTAATTACGATTAATTAAGATCACCAATTTCCCAATTATCAAAATTTTCCCGCTTTTGCGAATAGTGGAATTTTGTAGTAGCGATTATTCATTAGATCCAAGAATTCATAAGACATACAGAATATAATTTTGGGATGACCACAACACACTAGTTTGGGATGGTAAATTAGGGTTAGGGCAAATCTAAACTGGCAGCATTGTGAAGACTACGCAGATCCTAATTATAGCATTACAACGCTGCCAGGTTAGATTTGCCCCAACTATCTATATATATAAAAATGGACTTTGGTAAATTTGTTCCCTAAGATCTCAGAAACTACCCGGCAGATTTGGCTGAAACTTTCACCTTTTGTTCAGTTTGGTACTGGGGAGGCTTGTAGACCAGTTCGAAAAAAACCCGATTGATAGTTCCTTTTTTATTCTAATTTGTCCAAATTTTCGCATAAATGCCCCAATATGACGGTGAAAAAATACGTGCACATATTAAAATCATGTGTCCATCGAAAGCGCTTATTTTTCTGCTGAAGATGGCATCTGTTAGAAAGTTCTAAGTTGTATGAAAAATGAGTTATGAGCTTTTTTTGTTCCGTGTTCGAAGGCTTTCCTCAACCCAATTCATTATTTAGTGTATCATCTCAACTCCCAGTTCATAGTTAGAATTGTTGAATGTTTTTGTGTTTCGTCTGACAGTTTGAGGCTTTTCTCAAGTCAAATCTTAAAGTAACGTTTTTCCCCCCAAGATTGGCTAATAACTAGATTTGGTTGATTATTTTCTATTTAAACGGAACTTTAGTGTAATTAATGGGGTTTTTTTTTAAATATTTGTGCTGATTGGATTTTTTAATCATTATCCAATCTAACAGCAGAAACCTCGCCAAAATTTATGCAGAAAGATTTCAGTAGCGGATGCATTTGGCAGTTTTTTCAACTGTCGCGTTTTTGAAGTCAAAGACTACGTAATAATGTTTGTCATCTTTCACCATGTAAACAAAATATCGTCAATCAAAGAATCTTTTTACTGTAAAATAATCCAGCAACTAAATTAGGCAAATCCATAAACAGCACAACAACTTCCATTAATGTGACTTTGTGCACAAATTCAAACCATCTCGAAATTTTACTACTTATTTTGGAAACATTTCGGATTAAATTGTTTAGCGCCATTTTATGGTGACCAAAAGTATCTTAGCATATGGCGACAATATCTCTTTAACAAAAATTAGTAACATACCGGGGAGGGGGGGGGGAGCATTATTTAAGGTATCCCAAAACGATTCCCGCAAATTCGGTAACATTTTAAATCGCACCAAGAACCCATAATAATTGAAAATTTCCAAAATAACTAAAGCAAGTTTAAGGGGATCACGGGAGCGGGGTTACAATTTTAAACAGTTCGTTCTTCAATAGACATACAGAGAAAGTAAGACTCCATGTAAAAAAAATAAGTATTAACTGATAAATCTTTTTAAACATGTGAAGTTTAATTTCATATTTCGGAAATTCTTCAAATTTGTATACGCTTTCGCGTTTTCGTTTCTGAATGAATACTGTTTTGCTCTTTTTACTTACTGCTACTTTAGTTTTATGAGTAAGGAAGAAGCTCGATTTTAAATCACGTCAAAAAGGTGTGTTTTAAGTTCTTTCACTTAAAACAGAAAACAAATGCAAGTAACGATTGTTTCCCATAATTATTGCTAACCAAGGCAACGCCGGGTATTTTTGCTAGTAGTTTATAAAATGGAAACTAAAAATTTAAGCCTTCCTGAATTTACATACATTTATAATGAAATAACTCAATAGTATTTTGCAAATTTTAAATATACTATATCAAAATTTTGCATATAGTTTCTTTTATCATATTTAGCACAAGTTTTACAATATATCAGAAATTTGGAAAAGAAAATCCAAGAATTAGAAGAGGAAAAACTTGGATTTAGACAAATGGTATGTATTGTATTTAATTTATCTTTTAAGATGCTACTATTTACAACATGTATTAAATCTGTAAAATGGGGTTATTTTTATTAAAAATAAAGCCACTGACCAGTAATTGCAAAATATCATTCATTCATACACACTTACTGGGCCATGTGTGGTCTATTATTCTTAAACCTTGTTGAAATTATGAAAATTAAATAAAAAGAAGACAAAAATACAGTTGAACCTCTCAATAAGGTATACTAATGGGACCAGACATTTTGTCCCTTAAATAGAGATGTCCCTTCTTTGGAGGTATTTTAGTTTATGCATGCAATGTGTTAACTCAATATAATCTTTTTTATAAACTTAGACTATTAACGGTTAAGATTAAATACTGTACATTTTTCATACACAACTAAATAAAATTCACATTTAATGATTATTTAAAGTTTTTATTATTTTATTAATTATAACTGAGTCAAAAATTTGGTAAGTCCAAAATTTTGCAGCATAAAGCAATTATTTTGAAGTAATTCATTGCAAGAATTTATTTTATGTCATGTAATTTACAATGCAAGGCATTGTGTATTACAATTAGTGTTCACATTTCAATTATTACATAAAAATATAGTCAGTTTGTTTCTTCTACTTTGGCCCTGAGCCTACTTGAATAAATATCTTGTGGGCAAATCGTGCATGTAACTTTCAGCAAGATTTTTACAATATATATACTTGTTTCTTTAACGTATGTTAATGTTAAACTCTCCTCAAAATTAATTTTTAGAGGAAAAGTGAAACTTGAATTCCAGTAAATTCATTTCTTATGCACTTGTACATATTCTTTTGTAATTTTTTTTCTGTCCCTTAAATAGAGTGTCCCTTAATTAGAGGCAAATACATGGAGGTCCCCATTCAAAGGGACTGGGACCAAAAAAAATGTCCCTTAAATAGAGGTGTCACTTACAGGAGGTACTACTGTATTTGTAAAACAAAACAATCAACACTACAAATGGTGTCAATCATGAGATTTCGATCAACTTATCTCAGCTATTGGAGAGAAGGATACGGCTGGGGTATTTTTCAGTTACCCCCTTACTGGTCGGAGCATTATGGCAACATAATCTCTGTTGTTGCTTTAGGTGAGGAGAGAAGTATTGTGACTAAAAACAGTATTTTGTAATGCAAGGGTGCCCACCTAAGGGGGGCAATGGCGCAGATTGCACCATTGAAGTTTTTAGGGGGGTGTTTTAAAGGGTATTTTTCTGTTTTGGAGGGACTTTTGATGGCGGGGGGGCGGGATAGAGTGGTTCAAAAATACATGTAAAAAAAGGTTCTCCTAAATACCAGGACACTCCTCAATATTCTTAGACTTGTTGATAGCAATATACTGGAAGAATTCTAGCTTCCTATTTCAACTGAAAGAGGGTGCTCAACCCCCTCGCCCAAACTTCATGAGTATGGGGAGGGGGGTAGAAGTACATTGAAATGAAAAAACAACGATACATATTATAATATACACGAGTATTATGCATATACATTGCAATAAAATATTTATTTACAAAAAGACAGCTGAGGAAATTAAATGTTTCTAAATTTGTGACATTTTTTATGGTACGGCTAATGTTAAATAGAGAGGTCGTTGAGCACCATGTTGAAATTTGACTAAGAAGCTAAAGCTTTTACAGCATAATACTATTAGTAAGTCTAAAAACAAATTAAGGGATGTCCTGGACTCCAACTGAAAAAAAGTTTTTTTTGCACCACCCTAGGGGGGAGGGGTGCACCCTCGTTCTTGGAGGAGATGGGCACCCCCTTTGTAATGCTATAGAAAGTTCCTTGCATATATTTTGTGCAAAGCAAATTTCTTGAAAAGACTAACATTGCAAACAACCCAGTACAAGAAAGAAGAAAATATTACAAAAAACAAATGAAGTAAAAAATCCTCATATAGATAGTAGACAATTCACTGTTCAAGTAACGCTCCTGACGTCACCAACAATGAAACTCGCGCCTTAGCTTGATAATTTGATAATATTTTTTGTTAATGTTTGGCATGCTGGGAAATGCTTTATTTTAACAAGGCTGAACTGGAGCCGGTAACTTAACGGTAAGAGTAAATGGTAAAACTAGTTTTAGGAGAATGAACAAACAAAAAAGTAGTCAACAATGAATGCTATCTACTGGAATTCAGGGTTAATCCGCTAGAGTTAGGGTTACAGTTTCAACTATCAAACTATCACCAAACAGGCAATTGTTTCCGGCCCGGATTTAGGGGAGGGCCGGCGGGGCTACTGCCCCGGGGCCTCCACAACAAAGGGGCCCTCACAATAAAATTTTTACAAAATATCCTAACTTTTACAGGTCGAAAATATCGGATTTATACATGTATATCAAAATATTCGGATATATATCAAAGTATCGGATATTTTCGAAAATATGATCTTTTCGAACCCTGATTAGGGGTCTTCACTTCTTCATTGCCCCGGGACCTCCACACTTCTAAATGCGGCCATGATTGTTTCGTTAAAATGTAGAAACAATTTTCAGCTATCGTACCAGGTATGACAGGCGATTTTCTTGTAAATATAATAATTAAATAAATATTGAAAATTTAAAAATTAGAAAGTATGGTTTTGAGGAGGGAAATATGTGTGTCTTTCAGTCTGCCCCTCACCCTTCCCCCAATAACTTTTGAGTGAATAATTCAATTCGAGCAAAACCTTTTTTTTTTGTTCAAAAGATCTCAGCGAGAACAACTCATTCCTATATTTCACTTTTTGACTTGAGCAATTTTTCGTTCAATTTTGAAGTGGTCAAAAGAACTTAACATTAGCGCCTGTGGGGAAATTTAAGTCAAATATAGTTCCTAAACTTAAAGAGGGATTTGCTTCAAACAAACTTTGTTGAAAAAGCTCTTGATGAAAAACGTGTATAGAAAAGATTTCAAAGATAAAACCATGTAAAGTTTTCCTTATAATGTTTTGGCCACTATATCTTCACCAATTTTGTTGCATTTCTTTGCAGGGGAAAAATTGGCATGCACCTATTTGATATATTTTCTCTTTTTCTGGGAAACATACATAAAATATTGTTAGATTCATTAGTAAACACTGCTGCATAGTGATTAAAGTAAACAAACAAGAAACTATATTATAAAGAAGTATGGATATTTATTCTTTTGTGAAGAATTTGGAAAAAATGCTTGATTTCTTGTGTTTCTAAGTTTTTTTTCTAGAATTATTTAGCTATGTTTTATGCTTAATTTTTTTTTCTTCGATTTTAATGCATTCTTTTTTCAGCAACAAGTGTTGTCACTTTTCTTAAAGAACTATTTTTAAAAGGGAAAGCATTCCACAATGATTTCCAACATAAAAAAGCTATTTTCATGTTTTCTGTGCTGATTAGAAAAGTCATGAACTAAATTTCGTCCGCCTATGGGGGGGAGGGGGCAAAAAAATCCAAAAGGGTTTTTTCCTTCAGTTATTGTCGGATTTTTGAATAATTTAGTGCAGAGGTTCTTTGATGCTCAGGAATTATCACAGATGTTTTTCACATGCAAACCTATTTTTAGTCAGACTCTTTCCTATGGGGGAGAAGGAGGAGGGGGGTAGAACACCTCACCCCAAGTGGTTTTTCCATATAAGGGACTATTTACACCCATTTATTACAATTGACAATTTTTGTTACAAGAAACTCAAAGAGATCTAAGTTGAAATTTTTAGTCATGAAATTGCTCTTCTCTATAAGTTGAGTGAAATTTTAAACCATTTTTTTTCCTTTTATTTAACTCTGATTGTTGAACATGTATCACTTGACATAAATTTTATTTTAAAGTAGCCCGTGCAACGCAGCTAGTATTTAAACAAATACCACTTTGAAAATTTTCATGTACTTTAGAAAAAAATTGCACTACAGTAAATTCTCTATTATCCGCAGGGTGAATTATCCATGAGTCAATCAACAATCAGTAACATGTATTTTCACAGCAAAAAGCAAATTCCAATTTCTTTTTTTTTTTTTTTTTCTTTTTTTTTTTTTTTTTTGGTCAAAAAATTGTAAATTCAAACTTAGTTATTTTTGTTTTATTTATTAACTAGCTGCATTGCCCAATTTTGCATGGTCTACCTGGAAAATAAAAGTTTTGACAAGTGACGTATGGTCAACAATCAGGCTTCAATTAGAGAAAAAAAAAATGTAAAATTTCAAGTCCAAACAATCATTCTTAAAGAAAGAAAACGTCAAATTAAAAGTTCCCAAATAAATTAAATGCAACTCTCTATAAATACAACTAAAATCCTTAAAAGAAGAAGGAAAAAAGATAAATCGCCAAATAATAACCAAAAAGGGAAATTTTTACCTCAAAACAAAAACAAAATTTTATTTAGGTACAGTCGAGAAAAAAAAAGTGGCAACCTTCTGAACGCGAAATGAATGAAATCTGTGGGTATTTTTCACTGGCTTTTAAATGGTGCCTAAATCGAACTAGTTTGATAACATTTCGAGTAGAAAGAGCCATTTAATGCCATTTTTGGGCCCTAAAATTAAAATTCGAATGTTTCGGTTCTTTTTTTGCCGTTAAGAAAGCCCCCGCCCCCCTACATTCTTTCTCAGGTGCCCAAGTACCTCCCTGCCAAATTTGGTCAAGATCCGACAAAAATTGTGGATTTGTATTGAGAACATACATACACTCATATTTATTCTTTGTTTTATTTATATAGATTTACTAATTTATTTATTTTACTTCCTTCATCATATGTACAGTTATTCTTTATCGATCTTAAATTCTGTTGAACAAAAATACAGAACATTTTTACTGTACTGTATATATTTTAATTGTTTGGAAAAATTATTATGTATCAATACAGTTGAGTTTTAGAGAAACAATTTTTATATTATTAGTCCCTCATTAGCCTCTTAGTGGTTTATCCACGATTTATATTATCCATGACATTCAGGGCCGTGCTTAGGGGATGGCAAATTGTGTGGCCGCACAGGGCTGCTAAAATATTTTGAAGTTAAGGGGCCGCTAAAATATTGTGAAAAAATACCTTCTTTCTAATGGTACCAACAAAAAAAGATGCAATGGAACGAACTTGAGCTACAGCGCATTAAAAATAGGCTATTTTTCATGTGAACGATTTTGACAGCTACTTTGGATGCCAATATCTTTTAGAAAATCAATATTTATAATCTGCAACTATAGCCCATTAAAAGCATGTATATTGACAATAGAATTACAAAATAAGAGCTTTTGAATCAATTTTGTTCAGAATTTATGACATTCTAAAATCCAGAAACAAGTTTCTCCGCTGTGTTTTTCTTGCAACTTTGCATGTGTGCTACACAAAAATTAATGAACTCAAATTCATAAAAATACCAGAACATATTGACAATCAAAAGTACTTTGAGCTCCTAAAATTTCAGGCTTCCAGAGTGATAAAATTTCCCGTAATCTGAACAACAGATGGAATTTAAAACTCATTTTTCCACCATCGAAGAAAAAACTTATTTTGAAATGAAAAAAATCTGTTCTTTCTAATGGTACAGTAAAACGGAAACCCCTCAAATGCAGACAATTTTTAATTCCCCCATTCCAAGGCAAATAGCATTATTAAATACCTGTCCTGCAGACACCCCTCTATTGCGGACAAAAAATTTTGTCCTGTTAGTGTCCTTATAAGAGGGATTTTACTGTATTAACAAAAGGAAGATGCAAGGTGACAAACTTGATCCACAGCACTTTGAAAATAAGCTATTTTTCACTTGAACGGTTTTGATAGCCACTTTGGATGACAATATCTTTTAGAAAATAGTTATTTAAGCTCTGAAACTGCAACCCATTAAAAACAAGTTTTTTACAAAGTACGAGCCTTTGAATTATTTTTGTTCAGATTTTGTGACAACCTAAAATCCAGGAAAAAATTTCCCCACCGCACTTTGTCACGAGTTTACACGCATGCTATAAAAAATCTAACAAGCTCAAATTTCCAAAAAATACTTGAATCTATTAACAGCTAATTGTACTTTAAGCACAAAAAATTTCAGGCTTTCAAAATTTTCTGTAAACTTAGTCTAAACTTGGTAGTTTGGCACAAAAGAAAAAGCTTATCCGCCATTTTGGATCACATTTTTCGGAGATCCTAGATCCTCAAGATTTGGATCTAGGAACCTGAAAATTTGCATAGGCTAGTTTCAAAGGCACTACACCTCTATTAAATTTCATCCAAATCCGAGATAGTCGAACAGGGACCATTAGGTCACTTGACTTGGAATGACTCTATATTTGTTAGTAGTAAAAATAAGTGAAAAAATTTTTCATTCTTTCTCTGAACGTTGTTCTGAAGTTAGATTTCAATTTCGTATTTCATACCTCCCCTCCCCCTTTGGGCTGAAAGCAACACATATATTATACCAGTCTTTATTTCATCAATTACATCTCTTTCGGATTTCAAAAATTTTAAAATTTTCTTTGTAACTGCATTTTGTGTCATATTTTTTTCACATTAATTTTGTAATTGCTTATAAAAATCTTAAACTAACTTATACAGCTGGGTGACATACTACAGCGGGTTATGTTTTGGGAGATAATAAATAAATAACAAAAATGATTATTTATCGACTATTAAAACAAATTTCGTACAGGGCCTCTAAAACTCTAAGCACGTCCCTGATGGCACTTGTGCCACACAATTTCCGGATACTCGGAAGTTTACTGTATTGTATAGTACAATTTTTTCTCTTGTTCTTTATATATATATATATATATATATATATATATATATATATATATATATATATATATATAAAATGTTTGTTGCTATTTTTTCTTTTTTAATTTCAGAAAAATAAAGTAAGTCACAACTTCTATGGAAAGGCTAATTGGGCAGATAGTACATCAAGGGATCATCATAAGGTAAATTGATTTTTCAGAATAATATAGTCCGACCACAAATTGCATGGAATTTTCAAACCTCCAGATAAGACGAATCTATGTGAGTAAGGGGGAAAAGTAAAAAGTTGATGCGCATATTCCGCTCATTTGAATGAGACTCTGCTTCTGCAGAAGCTGACATCGCTAAAAAATAATAGATTCGTCCATTTCCGGCTGTAAAACGGATGTTTGTCTTTCTATACAATCCCTGGTCAGACAGTAGTAAATAATGAAATCATTTAAAATTTTAAAAATTACATTAAAATTATTATTAAAAATAAGTTTTATGTTAATCAATTAAAATTTACATTGATTAAAATATTGACACATTATGGTGTAAATGGAAAAAGATTGAAAGAAAAAAGTTCAGTTTCATGATTTTTTTAGGGTAACAAGTCACAGGTCAATGTTTTGATATTGTTTATCTGGCTGAAGGTTTGCCTTATTAATGTGTGGAATCTTATTGGAATGTTCTTTTATTAAATGTTTGCTTCTGAAAAAATTTGCAATGTTAAAAAGACATGGTCTTATGCATTTAATTCTGGACCATTTGGCAGTTGTGCATTATCTTAGCCTTATCTTGTACGTATGAACATCGTTTGCCCTTATGACTAATTATGTGTCAGTCAGTTTGCTTTGGAATTTCTTCCCTTTAATTCCACACATCTTTTTTCTGACATTTCACCATTTTGTTATTTTAACATTTATGTATGTTATGCCAATGTGTGCTAATTTATTACAAAGTCTCCCTCCCCCCTTTTTAAATACTTGAAATATATCTAAATTCATCTGTGATTCACATGCTTCCAGTTGCCTAGCATTCATTAATTTTGAAACAAAAACAAAAAAAAAGATCAATATTACTTATGTTAGTCTCTTATGTTTTTATGAAATGCTTTATATATTTTAAGACAAAAAGAGTAGTTTATTAATTATATTTATTTGTGTTAACAGATGAGCAATGACAATATGTCAATCTCAAAGCCAGAAGCTGTTGTCCATGCCATGAAAGTAAATGACCTTTTTATTCTATGAACCACACTGTAAAAGTTGTTGAATTTTTGTGTTCTGTCATTTTTCAAATGCATGAAATACTTTTCAGTCGACAGTTTCTAGGTTTGATTCGTAATATTTATGTCAGTGTTGCAGCTCTTAAAGGGTTCTGACGATCCTCCTACTGATCATATTAATTTCGATAAATAACGTTTTTAGTTCTAAGATTTGCACATAGTGATGACATTCTGCTGATTTTCAATAATTGTTCTAAAACAACTCACCATTAACTGATTGTTTTTTTACTAGATAATCCGAAAGTATTTTATTTTATTCTAAAATTGGCAAGATAATGTTGCAGAATATGAATGTGAGCAAGTAAGATTGAAAAATATCTCCCTGAGTAACACTTAGAGCTTAAGTGTTCTGATGTGAAAACAAAATCTTTAAAATAACAAAACTACGTTGAAATTTTTATTGGTAAAATGAACTGTTTTTAATGACTAAAACATGAACAAAATTACCATGCCGTTGGTTTGAAAATATCTTCTCTGCGTACTGACTCTTTTTTTTTTCATTTTCCATTGCACCCATAAGTCATGGAAGTATATTATTTTAAAATAGGTATCTTTGAGTGCCGTGCTTGTTCTTCAGCCATAGCTAATGTTAACAGGAAAGAGAACACTTCAGTGACACTCACAAGAATTTATCAAAGGTAGGGGGGGGGGGGGGGTATGGGATTGAAGGTCCACCGTTCTCATGTCATACTCCAACATGCCATCAGATATATTCTTTTGATTTTTATCGAATGCTGGGATCAAAAAACAGAAGAAAAAAATAATATGGAATTATTAGCTAACATTAGTTAATAAACTATATTATCAATAAAATGTACTTAATTAAGATACCAGAAAGCACATGAATATATATCGTCGCCTCAGAGCAACAGTAAGATATCTAATCCCAGGAATAACACTAAGATATCTTGCTGCTGCTCTGAGGCGATAATATGTATTTACCTTTCTCATAATAAAATTAAAATAGTGAAGCAAAATCATCATTATAGAAAAATTTATGTTTGCATAAAACTTGATTTTGCATGGAAAATAGTGAGAAAATAAATTCTATTTTTGCATTTATTAAATCTGAAATTATTTCTTCTTTTGCTTGGGTTTGTTTTATGCTCTACATACACAGGATTATCATCAATCAAAAAAATCAAGGGCAACAGGAGGGGTTCGGGATCCCCTAGATATCTATGTGCAACTCTGGAGCATTTTATGATTTGTGTTCTACACTTGCCAAATCAATTGACTCCATAAAACAAAAAGTCGAGAAAAGTGATGAAGAAGATAGTGTTATCCATAGTTGTGAATAGGCTCTCGTGTTACATTTTTTGTCATAAAATGGTTAGAAATGTACTTAACCAAAACTTAATATAAATTCACATTCTAAGCATTGATAAAGCACTATTAAAGCAGGAATGAGGATTTTTCTAAAAGGGGAGTTAAATCGATTTGGCAATTGAGCGATCTGTATAACATATATATCTTAGGGGTGTAACGTTGATGTCAATGTTTTTGAAACGTCAGATGTTTTTACCATTATTTCATTAGGGTTGATTTTTCAATTGTCAAGTTTTTAACCTTAAGATATCATCAAAAAAGAAGAAGAAATGACTGTGATCTTTATATTTGTGATAAAAACATCTGTAATCAGTGATATCAACATCCATCTCATTGGAAAAGAGTTTCCTAAAGAAGTAGGCTTCTATTGGAGAAAGTTAACAATCTGTTTCTTTTGCTTGTGCAAGTAACTTGACTTTGCATCATGGAGAGTTCAAGAATGTTGATTAACAAATGACTTAATATAGGCTGTGTGAATTCACTACTTTCAGAATGCATTTATTAGAGTTATGTTCAAACACAATGTTAAAAAGTTTGATGTTTCAGAGCATTCGTGTTGTACCTCTAATGTGTATTTATTAAATACTGTCGGCCCCGCTTAATTGAATATTGTCGGTTCCAAGAAATATTATTCGATAAAGCGGGGTGTTTGATTAAGTGGAGAAATTTTATTTATCTTTCTAGGTTAACAACATTTGTCTTAAATTGTAATAATAAGAAATCAATATCTATATGAAGGAAATAATTTATGAGTTTTTGAAATAAGCTAAATAAACAACAAAATAGTTCAATAATTAGAATATAAATTACAAGTAGGGGAGAGGAGAGAGGATTGGGACACTTTTCACATAAATGATTCTTATTCATAATCCTCTACTTATTCATTAATGCAAAAGCTCACACAATAAACTTGCATATTATAACTACATTTTTAAAATATACACAATGTTTAAACATTTTATTATTTTCACACTTGACTAATTACAAATTTCAAGAATTTTGTCCCATTCCTCCCTCCTGGGTGGGAGGAGTGGGACACATTTGAAAATTACAGAAAAATTAGCGAATGTCATAATTAGAAAGGTCCACATTAAAAGAAAAACAAGACTGTGCTCTACTAGTCCCACCAACCAATTGTGGTGGCGGTAATTTCATGATAATATCTGTTTTATCTATAATGCTACAGTCATCCTGTTGAGAAAAATTAAAATTTCATGTCCTTTCCCATAAATTTTGCATTGTAGCTTTCAGTATCATAAATGCTCTCCACCCTTGCGACATAGTTAGGGGGAGGGGGGTTAGCAATTTGCTTATTTTTGCTGACAACGGAAGGGGAATGTTTGATGCTTACGTAAGACATTTTCAAAAATCTTAAATTGTAAAAAAAAAAAAAAAAAACTAGAAAAAAATTTCAAATGGCTAAGTTATTTTAAAATTGTGATCTAAGAATTTTTCTTAAATAAGGAAATTAAACAAGCATTTTTTTTAAAAATTAAGTCTCAATTTTTTTAAATTGAATTTTTACTGTTAAGAAAAGTGGGGGGGGGGGGGGGGGGGTTGCTAT
The DNA here is from genome assembly GCF_026930045.1 of Uloborus diversus. NCBI lineage: Eukaryota > Metazoa > Arthropoda > Arachnida > Araneae > Uloboridae > Uloborus > Uloborus diversus. The sequence continues at coordinate 186,561,598 of NC_072734.1, read as the reverse complement.
TAGCTTATGTTATTATTAAGGGGGGGTTTGCGATTTGCATATTTCTACTGACAAGGGGGAGGAGAGGTCAAAAATTGATAAAAACATGCTTACGTAATATTTGAACAGCCCCTTTACAGAAGGGACATATTATGGGGCATGTCCCATTCCTCCCTCTTCGGAGTGTCCCATTCCTCCCTCTACACATTGCTTCTAAAAAATAACTTGCACATAAACCATGCTGGTTTAAGGCTTAATTAAATTGCAGATAAGCATACATTATATACTTAAGATTACAATGATAATATATCATGTTAGTTTTACAAATTACATAAATAAAGAAATAAAACTAAAAATAGATTAGAAACTTACTTTGGAAGTGAGAAATTTAACTTTTTCCAACGATTAACTGAAATTTCCTGCTGGATAAAATGCAAGTATGAAACAAAAAGAAGCTATAAACAGGCCTTCTAGTGGTCAAACTGACAATAAAATAAAGTGATTTATTTTGCCATAATTTTAGCTGTCCCACTCCTCCCACTGTCCCATTCCTCCCTCCTCTCCCCTACATATGAAAATCATAAAAAGTAACCTACAACTTGAGTTATGATATCGTTGTTTTGGCACCTTTTTTCAGTGCGTTATTTTTTGAAAAATTCCATAATAAGGGATTGCTCTGACTCCTTTTTCCCCCTCCTCATTTACCATGTCTTACATTTAATTTTATCAATTTATCATTGTCTTAAATGTGTATTTTTATTTGTGTTACTTCATTTAATTATTGACTGCACTATTTTTTTTTGTTGTTGTTGTTGTTATGACAAAGACAATGAATTTGATAGAATAGTCGAAACATTTCGATGGAATATGAATGTTGTTTTTCTTGCCGATTGTCAGCGATAAATATTAATTTATATTTTAATGTCAATGCTTGTTCTTACTTAATTTCTTTCTAATTTATTCAAAAGTTTTCTCAACAAAATTATTTTCGAAAGCTGATTAATATTCGATTAAGCAGGGATCTTTAACATTTCTTCTGTGGGGAAGTATTCGGTTCTGGGAAATTTTATTCATATAAACGGGGTATTCGTTTATCCATAACCCGATTAAGCAGGGTTGACTGAAGAAGAATATAATGTTTCAGGAGTTTTTTTTTTTTTTTGCAAGAACAAACTTAATATCTGGTGTGTGTTCTAGCTAAACATAAGTACAAAAGTGGTCAGAGAGTTTGGGAAATATTATTGCTCCATTAATATCGTAAAGTAAATGTGTTTTTACCTAATGTGAAACTTAAAAATAATTGGAAAATTTTGCTGAAAGAATTCCAATGTTACCTGCGTGGGCCAGCTTTTATGGATCAATGAAAAAATTTCTTTGTTCTCAAATGCTGCATTTAGTCCACTTGCAGCAGAGAACTGTAACGGGTGGGAAGGAGGTATCTATGCACTGGCAGTTTTAACCTTTAAGAACACGGATGACGTACTGAGTACGCCTCTCAGCTAGGAAGCAGCTGTGAATTTCAGAATAGTCGCTTGACCAGCACCTGGCCATTAATTATCCTTTTTCCAAAGTCCTTTCAATGACGTACTTGTGTTTAAAGTCTAAAATTACCTATTTGCCTTGTTCTTTTTGATCAATTTTTGTAGAAACTATGCGTAAATGTTCCAATTTTGTATGCAAAATGCATGTAAAAGTAAAAAAATACAATTGTGAGAGCTGCAATAATTGTTTAACAAATGCCAACAAGTTGTCTCAATCACTAAAATATCATTTATAGGTATTCATTAATTTTTTTAAATTTTTTTTTATATTCGTGGAATTTGCAAATTAAACGTTAACATCATTTTTTACTATATTGTGATCATATTCATTTAATTGTGTTCTTCTGTTCATTCAATTAGATATTTGCTCCTTCTTTAACATTACTAGACTTTAAATAGGAAAATGTTTAAAAACTGATAGTTGAGCTTTAAAAAATTTTTGGCGTACAGAGTACGCCACCCGTGTTCTTATGTTACTTTAAACCGTCCGTGTTCTTAAAGGTTAAAAAGACACTCTAATTGGGCCAAATTTCATTTAGAAAACCTTGTGGGGGCATATTTTTCTTTCCATTTGTCCTCCACTGCTTAAAATTTTTCGAAAAAGTTTTATTGAACCAGTTCCAATGTTTGCCTTCTTTAAAAATGCATTTAACGGCAGAAACTATTGTTGGGGCAAATCTTACCTGACCAGGGGCGTGCACAGAGGGGGAGAAAGGACATCTGTTGGCCCGAGCCTGAAGGAAGCCCAATATTTTTAAAATGAGGGGTGAAATATAGGTGTAAACAATATGGAGGGGGCCCAAAAAAGTCACTTTTGACGGGCCCCAAAATTTCTGTGTGAGCCCCTGTACCTGGCAGCTTCATAATGCTGGCCTTTTTGGTAATCAGGACATGTATTTTTTTCTTATTTAGTGCATTGGAGTTTCTTCCTTTTTAACCAAGTAAAAAGCATACCTTTTAGTATTGAAATATTACTGTATCATCAGCAATAAAAGGAAAGTAAGAAATTGCTTGTCCGTGCTTAAATATTCTGTTCCTTGTTATTAGGTTTTAGAAGTTCATGAACAAATGGAAAAAAGCTTGGAAAGTGATCTTGAATCTGAAGAATTGGCTGAGGGTGAAAAAGCTTTAGTGAGAGAAATGTGTAATGTAAGATATATTAATGTTGATGATTAAACTTTTATTCGATTTTGGATTTAAGCAATAAAACTAAATTGTCCTTTTGAAGTTCTTCCTATGCCAAACATTTTACTAAAATGTCAAGCATTTCAATTCAAAATGTTTTCAATACTTTTTACTAATATAAATACTAATTAAATGTATTAGTACTTATGCACAGTGAACTTTTAAAGGATAATTTAATTTTTATTTTCATACTTCACTTGATTTCTCATCATATGACTTTTGATAGAAGTAAACTCATACTATTTTTCTTCAGAAATAAGTCACGTTTTTAGTAATGCTTTTAGACTCTTATGTGTTCATTATTCTTTATTATCAGTAACGAAGTTTTGATAGTGATAGTTTAAATAATAAGTATTTAAAATTTGTAGACCTTATTCTATCATCCATTTAACATAAAGTGTGAACCCCCCCGTGTCCGTTTACCTTGTCGTGGTGGGGGGGCTTGCGGTGTGGTGAGTTTGGGGCGAGTTCTTGGGAGGAGTCGTGAACCCCCAGTTGCTCAAACAGAATATCGGCGGGAAGGGACTTTTGTTCCCTTCCTTCCCTCATCACACTTACCAAATGCGGACGAAAACCCCTAAGCCAAGGTGTGTCAACCGTGCCTATGGCTGCGTGGTACCGGGGGTAGTCGGTGCCTCAAACGGGAGGCTTCAGGGATAGCAGGCGAACCCTGTCGTACGCAGCCTTACCTCTGTGTAGGGGGGCTACACAGGGGCTAGACCCCACTTTTCCCCCTAGTTCTCTGGGTTTTTTTATGGATATAAACACTAAGAACACCTCTCCCCCTTGTGGGGAGCGTCAGACTGTATATTCGAGCTTAGCAAAATTCTTTATAATTAAACGAAGCGACCCAAATTTAAATTTTACAAAAATATCTCCCTTTGTCATCAATAAAGCCTTAAGTCATCAGATAGGTGAATTTCAAACTGTTAAAAAATTACGAAATGGTGAACTTTTAGTCGAAATTAAAGATACCCAACAAGTTTCAAAAATAATGTCAATAAAACAAATTGGATCATACCTAGTCACTGTCTCAGAACATTCAACACTAAATTTTTCACGCGGAATAATTTCTGAACCTGATCTTCTCTATACCTCAGAAAGTGAAATATTACAGGAAATGAAAGACCAACACGTGAGTGGAGTTAAAAGGATCTCCATCAAACGTAACGGCGAGATGATAAACACAAAACACATTATTTTAACATTCAGTACACCCGTCCTCCCGCAACGAGTTAAAGCCGGCTATCTCTCTTGTCCAGTTCGCCCTTATATTCCAAATCCGCTCCGGTGTTTCAAATGCCAGCGATTTGGACATTCAAAACTTTCGTGCCGTGGTACTGAAACCTGTGCCAGATGTGCAGAGCCCGGTCACGATAGCAATAACTGCTCTAAAACATACAAATGCGTTAACTGTAAAGGGGATCACCCTTCATATTCCAGATCTTGCTCAAAATGGCTATCAGAAAAAGAAATCCAGGTTATTAAAACAACCCAAAAAATTTCTTATCCAGAAGCAAGAAAATTAGTCGACTCTCGCACACCCACAGTAGGAATTTCCTACTCTGCAGCAGTAAAAAAGATCTTAAAATCAGCAAGTACTCAGACAGAAACACAAACTGTTAATAATAACACTTCGCTAAACTCCACAACACAGACAAATAAACAAACGTCTTCCTCTAGCAGTAAAACCAATGTAAGTAAAACACAAACCGAAAAATCCACCAATGCAAATATGAATAACACTGCTGTTGAACCATCTAAGAAAACTGTCGAAAAAAAGAAAATTCTCGCACGCGCAAAACTTGGGGTATCCTCCAAACAGAGACCCCCAAAACATTACAATTTTAAAAAGGAGGACTTCTTGCTTACCAGCAAGAAGGTTAAGCTAACAAAATCTCCTCCTCTTCCCTCTGACGAAGAAGTCGAGGACATTGAGTTTGAGGAAACTCCCCCAACCGATGATGAAGGTTGGGTGGAGGATCTTCCTGCCTCTTGATGTGCTTCTCTCTCTTTGGCCGTTTTTCCTCTTCTTTCTTCTTCATGGCCCTGAATATTCTCTCTTGGAATTGTCAGAGTTACTCGCATAATGTCACAGACATCAAATATCTTGTCGAATATCACCAACCGGCCATATTCTGTTTGCAGGAAACATTCCTGTCGCCTGTTGATAAACCGAGGTTGAAAGGTTTTGACATATACCGCAAGGACTGCTTGTCAGGTGACCGTCGTTGTGGAGGAGTGGCATTGCTAATCGCTAATGATTATGCATCTAGCCAGCTCAATATCAACACATCTCTGCAAGCAGTAGCTGCGCGCGTTCACCTTCACTCGCTGTTCACAGTTTGTTCTGTATATATCCCACCTTCTTATGACTTGAGAAGCGTGGAATTGCAGACACTGTTGGATCAACTTCCTCCCCCATTCGTCATCTTGGGGGATTTCAATGGTCATAATCCTCTCTGGTGGAGTCCAGACTCCAACAGTAGAGGTTTAACAATAGAAAATTTTATTGAAGACAATGATCTTTGCATCCTTAATAACGGTGAAAACACTTATTTTCATCTTACTACCCAAACTTACCATGCCATCGATCTCGTAATATGCTCACCTTCTTTTCTGCCACGTTGGGATTTTCAGGTGGAGGGTGGTCTCTACTCCAGTGGCCACTTTCCGATCAGGATAACCTCTACTGGACGCTGCGGCCATCAGCAGCATCAGCAAGCTCGACTTCGCATTGATCGAGCTGATTGGGCAGCATTTACCCAGTTGGCAGAAATTAAATCAGAAGACGTAACTGATATTGATATCGATGTAGCGGTAAAGCGAGTAACCGACATTATCCTAAACGCAGCTAACGCTGCCATACCAAAAACCACTGAAGGCAGGATCAAGTTTCCTAAGCCTTGGTGGAACCTCTATTGTCAGGAGGCTCATAAGAAGCAAAAAAAGGCATGGAATACGTTTCGTCGTTATCCAACCACACAAAATCTCGTGGCACTTAAACGAGCTCGTGCTGAAGCTCGAAGGATTCGACGGAAGAGCCAGCGGGACTCGTGGCAGACCTATGTCAGCACAATCACGACGTCCACCCCATCAAAGACCGTATGGGGTAAAATAAAAAAAATCGTTGGCAACTACAATATATCTTGTGCACCCATTCTGGAGAATAACGGTCGTATTTTATCCGATCACAAAGAGGTGGCTGACTTCATGGGGACTTATTTGGCAGAAGTCTCCAGTGCAAATAACTATTGCTCAAAATTTTTAACCATCAAATCACGCAAAGAACAAAAAGTTCTAGATTTTAATTCAAACATTTTTAATCAATATAACACAAAATTCACCCTTCAAGAACTGAATGCAGCCTTACAAAAATCAAAAAACACATCACCAGGTCCAGATGAAATTCACAATAGTATGTTAAAACATCTAAGCAGGTCCTCTTTAGAACATATTCTGCATCTTTTCAATAGAATTTATTCGGAACACAGATCCCCAAAATCCTGGTGTCAAGCAACAGTAATTCCTATCCTTAAGCCCAATAAACCATCTGAAAAACCTGAGAGCTATAGACCTATAGCTCTCACTAGCTGCCTATGTAAAATAATGGAACGGATGGTCAACTCCAGGCTGATATACATTTTGGAGTCGCATCATCTGCTATCTCCATATCAAAGTGGATTCAGACGTGGTAGATGCACAATAGACAACCTATTGCTTCTCGAAACATCAATAAGAGAAGCATTTCTCAAACGAAAACATCTCGTGAGCGTATTTTTTGACATTGAAAAAGCATATGACCGTACCTGGAGATATGGGATCCTAAAAACCCTGCACGAGTATGGGTTACGAGGTAATCTCCCCATCTTTCTCTCTAATTTTCTAAGAGACCGAATTTTTCGCGTACGTGTCAAGTCTGTTCTTTCAGATGCATTTATTCAAGAAGAAGGAGTTCCCCAGGGAAGCGTACTAAGCGTAACTCTTTTTGTAATTGCAATCAACAGCTTAATCGAACAACTGCCTCCCGCTGTCAAAGGTACCATGTTCGTTGATGACTTTCAAATATCTTTCTCTTCATCGAGCATGAGTATCATTGAAAGACAACTTCAAATGGCTATTAATAAAGTAACACAATGGGCGGAGGAAAATGGCTTTACTTTCTCTGTTCAAAAAACTTTCTGTATCCACTTCTGCCGTAAAAGAGGTCTTCATCCTGATCCAACACTTCTCCTTAACAATCAACCAATAGCTGTAAAAGATCAAGGAAAATTCCTCGGTCTTACACTTGATAGCAAACTCAAATTTATACCGCATATACAAGAGTTAAAAAAGAAATGTTTACTAAAATTAAATATCCTTAAAGTCTTATCGAACACTTCCTGGGGTGCTGATACAGAGTCTCTCTTAAGAATCTACAGGGCTCTAATACGCTCAAAACTTGATTATGGATGCCAAATTTATGGCTCCACGGCAAAAAGCTATCTGAAAGTTCTAGATCCAATCCACAATCAGGCACTGCGCATCTGCACAGGCGCTTTCCGAACCTCACCTATTAACAGTCTTCATATTCTTGCTCATGAACAATCTTTAAACAATAGACGCCTCAAACTTTCATTGAACTTCTACTTCAAAATAAAACCTTATACTGATCACCCTTTACACCTTCATATTTTTAATCCATCTAATGTTATCTTATTTCTTCATCGTCCTTCTGCAACCCCAACATTCGGGATCCGAATGCGCCGGGTGCTTTCAGATTTGCAACTGTCAGATTTTAATACTCTCAATACAATAAAACTGATTGAACCATGGTGTGAAGTAGTTCCGCCTACCATCAATGACCTCGCTAAATTCTCTAAAGAGACTACCTCCAATACAGCCTACCAACAAATATTTTATGATACAAAATGCAAATACTCTGATTATCATGACATTTTCACTGACGGATCAAAAGCAAACGATCACGTCGGCTTTGCTGCAATAATAAATGGTCAAGTTACCGCTGAACAATCACACCCATCTTGCTCTGTTTTTACAGCAGAAATAAAAGCCATATTGATATCTCTACAATCAATAACCCAATCCGCTCACAAAAAGTGGGTGATATACACTGACTCAAAGAGTTCAGTGGAAGCAATCACCCACTGCAACAATAACAGCCATCCCATAGTCATTCAGTCTTACCATTTATACAAAAGTCTTACACAAAATAATTTTCATGTACTCTTTTGCTGGATCCCTGGTCACATAGGCATTGCCGGCAATGAAGCCGCTGATTCAGCTGCCAAAGACGCAAATATCGTAGTTGATGACAGTGTCCCTTTAGTTGACATTAAAAACGCAATATCTGAATGTCTTAACACGCATTGGCAACGGACCTGGAATCTCGAAACACAAAACAAATTACATTCGATCCAGCCATCGACTAAAGGTTTCAAATCATTACAACTTACCAGGAGAGAACAAGTTTCGTTAACTCGTCTTCGCATCGGCCATACCAGGTTCACCCATAAATACCTCTTATGCCGTGAACCACCTCCGATTTGTATTAGATGTAAAGTCAACCTGACAGTGTTGCATATCTTATGTAACTGCCCAAATTTTAACCAAATACGTTTTAAATATTTTAATAATTTTAATCCATCTCTGAAAGACTTGCTGGGGGACCCACCCCATCCCAATATATACTCCTTCCTCCGGGAGATTGGCTTCTCCTTTTTAATTTAGTGGTTGTGTCGTCAAAATGTAATTTTATCCGTTTTTCTTGTTACTGAAGGTTCTTTGACAACCTATTGTTTCAAACCCTTTCATAAATTTTTTAATGTTTACAGGTTTTTTACTACTTGTTTTAAACTACTGTTGTCTATACCTTCCTCTCCAAAACATTTTTACTTTTATCATACCCTGGTTTTTTATTTATGTATAAATTCTAAACTAAAAAATCGTTTGGCGCAGTATAGCCCTCAAGGGCTCTTGCGCCATTAAAAATAAGTAAACCAACCAACCAACCATAAAGTGTGAGATCATTTGAAATTTTTAAAGCATTCGTGTCAGAATGGTCGGAAAAATCTATGATCTTTCAGGGATATTGAAAAGTAATTAAGTGATTAAAAAAGTAAAGGAAGTGTTAAAAGATTGTTTTGAAGGAAAATAAGTACTTGCAGTAAAAAAAAAAGTAAGTTTTGCATAATAGTTACAGTAATGATAAAATAAAATAAATAAAAGAAATGCATCAATTACAGCTTTTTGAATTTTCTAAGTTTTTCTAGAGTATTATATCATATGCTAAGACATTTTCAATATGAATAAGTTTCAAGATCACTTTAATTTTAAAAATTTGATAAAGAGAATTTATGATTCTCCATGTGCATTTTTAGGTTAATAAAGTAGTAGGTATTATTTACAATAAGAAAATGCAGTGAATAGTATATTAATAGGTTACATAGGTCATGTAACGGATTAACTTTGAAGTTTTTCTGAAGCATACTGAAAAGCCTGGAAAAGTCAGAAAATGTCATTCTCTAACTTCAATGTGAACACTCTATACACAGGGTTTGCAAGAGTGAGAGATTGTGCAAGTCTCACAGCTTTTTCTAAATTCCCACTCAATAAAAATTTCTTAACTTTAGCGCATTGTTTCTGCTGGTTACCACTAGCGGACATGCAGTTAAAAACTCGAGAAATTTCTCATCTTTAATTTTTCTATTTTTCAAATGCATTGTAAGGTGACAGCCAGTATAAATAGAATGGCTGACGTTAATTTTCAACTGCCATACCAATATTATCAATGAACAGAAGAATTTGAGAATTAACCACTAATGAACAAGAAGAAAAGATCCAGAATAGCGTTATTCTTTGGCGTTACTGAAAACTTAAACATCTTTATAACTTTGACCTTATCTTTTGTTCCTTATTGCACCAAACAAAGCATATTTTAAATGCCGTAGCTGCACCAAGATGTATTCTTTGTCAAGATTGGCATTTTGGGGGTTTTTTCCTTTCGCAGTCTGGAGCTACGTTTTTAAGGACAATTGTGAGTACCATTAGCACACTATTTAGTAAATAATTGATTGAAAAATGAATGTTCCATATGTAACAGATTTTGACAGAGATTTAACTTTAAGTGGTGTGGTAATTTGGTACTGTAAAACTTATTTATGTTGTCAGCATTTTGCTCATTAACAGGGGCCAGAGCGAGAATGTAAATAGAAAAAATTGAGACCTAATTTTGACAAAATTTTAGGAGAGTTTCAGAACAATAAATATCAAAAAACGCATCACTATATTGAACACATCCTTAGTTTTTGTCAACTAGCGTTGCTAAGACTCCATCCCTTATTCCTCTGAAAAAAAAAGAAAGAAAGATACGTTTTAAAAAATCATCAATGATAAAAGAAGGGTTTCATTACTGATGGATAGTTTAGAATAAAGTGAAAAATTCTATGTTAATAGTTTATTTTTTTAAAAACTCATGTTCTTCCAAATTCTTGCATTTCATTTTAAATGTGTATAACTCAATCTCTTCTTACAGGTCGCATGGCGGAAGCTTGAAGATGGGCCAACCTAAACCATCATGTATATACCATGTGTCAAACAGCATTTCAAGTCGCATACAGTAGTGCATCATATACAGCCCAGTCAGCAATTGCTAATTGAAGGCATTTGTAAAACTAATTATTTACTGAAAAATCAGTTTAATGAGAGAAACACTAGTGGAGCTTCTAACATAATCATGAAAATTGCTAACTGGAACACTTTAAGCTAACCTTTGGATTGATTAGTAGTTGGATTATCGATGCTCCACTATATTGGTAAAAAAATTCTCTCTCAAGAGCAATCTATTTTTTTATCTATATGTATTTTAATTCATTTTTGAATGATATACTTGTACCTCAATCGTAGGAGCTATATATTTTACCTCTTCCATATTAGTGAATATAATGTATTGGAAGAAAAAATATTTGTATAAACTCATACTATACTATTGTATATTATAGAAGTTTGGCTTTTTTGTTCTTTGTACATGAGTTCATGCTTTATTTGTGAAACTGTCATTATGAATGTCATTAATGCATTTGTGTACATTACGGTATATTTAAAAAAGCCACCAAAAATGATACTTGAACTGATAATGTGTCACATTTCATTTTTCTCCACCAATTTTTTTATTAAAATGAGTATTTTGTGGAGAGTGTAGTGATATCAACTAAAGTTTTGTATACAAGTGGTGGATAGCTTGTCTGTTTGTTCCTCTGTGTGAAAATAGCTTTTCCAAAAGGGGGTAGTATATGTTCAGTCGATCCTTTCAACGCAGCTTCAGGCATAGGTATTTTCAGATTTTAAGTCACTGATATGCTTACATTATTGAGCTATTCATATTGACCTAAAAGCTTGCTCATTGAGGTATTTCTAAATTGCAATAGTAAAACTCTCCATGGTAGGGGAAAAAGAAGATCACTGCAAGTAGGTTTTTCCACCTACTCTTCACCAGGCAGAAAGTACGTTAGTTCAATAAGACCTAAAGATGGTATTGGTCAGTTTCAAGTGCCAATATATGTACAGGGTGTTCCGTTTTAACCTGCAAGACCTTTATTTTCGCAACCGTCAGTCCTAGATGTATACTTCCAATTGCAAAAATGTTCAAAATCAGAGTTAAGATATTGAAAGTTTGAAGCAAAAATAAACTAGTATGTTGTGGCCATCACGAAACTTTCTTCTATATTTTTCCTTTTTCTGATCCCTCCCCATGCTTGACGAGGAAGCAATATTCCCAACAAAAACAAAATTACACATGCAAAAACTTGACGACTATCCCAATGTCTGAATTATTGCGAAAGCAAAGCAAAGAGCGAAAATTGAAAGTTACTTTAAAAGCTTAACTTGAATTAATTACAAATATTTTATTTATTAAAAAACATAAGATGGCAACAGTTAAAAATTTTAAATCATTGAGATAATATTTCCGATCATTTCCATACAATTAAAATCACGAGAAATACGCAGACGACAATCTATTACTATTTATCTTTCTTATTGTTGCATTAATAAAACTATTTTTATTCGCAAAAAAAAAAAAAAAATCAACACCTCTTGGAGCGATTGGAGTCAAAATTGAACCAAAGCCTGTTTACGTATGGATTCACATATATTCCAAATTTCAAACAGAGCGTAGCATTACTTCTTGAGATAGGGCACTCACAATGGAAAAAAAGAACGGGCGATTGCGCTACCCCCTTTTTAGCTGTTGACACCAAAATAAAATCAGCTCTTATACCCACTATGGGCTACTTGTCAAAAAAATTTTGTTTGATTCCGTTCGTTATTTCTTGAGATACAGCAGTCACAATTCGCGACAAAAAACGTTCTATAACTCAACCCCCGTTTGAGCTATTGACACCAAAATTGAATCAGCACCTGCTCCAGTTAGGGGCAACATATGGACCAAATTTTGTTTGATTCCGCCAGTTACTTCCTGAGGAATAGCAATCACGCATAACTCAAAAAACGTCCCATTGCTCCACCCCCCTTGGAGGAATTCGCGCCAAAAACCAATGGGCACAAGTTCACATAGGGTCACATATGTGTACCAAATTTCGTTCAATTTTATGCGATAGTTTTTGCTGTAGAGCGGCCACAAAAAACTGGTCACACACAGACGTGACACACACACACACATACACACACACAGACAGACAGACATTTTCCAAAAATAGTCGAAATGGACTCAGCACACCTCAAAACGTTCGAATCCGTCAAAATTCGAAATTCGAAAATTTGCACGAATCCAATACTTTCTTCTATATATTAGATATAGAAGAAAGTAAAAAAGGTCAAAAAATATAAAATTAATTTGAATTTTGACATCTTGAATTCAAATTATGTTTTTCGCAATCACGAGTGTGTGTATGTAGGCATGTGTGTTTGTGTGTGGGGGGGGGGGGGTGTGTATGGGTTATGTGTATGTGTTTGTGTGCTGGCATAAGTATGTGGGTGGTTGTGCGTATGAATGTGTGTGTGTGGGGGGGGAGGGTATGTGTATGTGTGTGTAGGCATATGTGTTTGTGTCTGTGTGCAGGCAGGAATGTGTGGGTAGTTGTGTGCATGTGTGTGTATGTATGCGTGTATGTATGTGTTTGTGTGTGTAGGTGTATGTGTGTATAGGTGTATGTGTGTATGTGTTTGTGTGTGTGTATGTGCGCGTGTGTGTAGGACATGGATGCAACCTGGAGACGGCTTTCGCTAGAGGAGCAGCATCGTGAGGAGCCGGTCGACGGTGATGGTGCGGAGGGTGGCGGTGGGAAAATAAAATGATAGGACATCAAAAACAGTCAAATGAAAGCAATAAGCAATCGTGATTGCTCAAAAATACAAAATTTAAATTTTATGCGGGCCGTAGGTCCCCTAACAAGTATTTAGAGAAATAATCTCCATTAAAAACTATTACTGACCCAAAAAACTTGAAATTTTTACAACCAAAACTTAAGGAGATATTCCAATTCAAAGTTTTAAGGGACCATACAGAAGATGAGATTGGAACTTATCGCCCTTTCAGAAGAATGACAGGTCGCCAAAGTAGAAAAAACAAGGTATTTATACTGTTCATTGCAATTAAAAAACAAATGCAAATGTTATGCTGTGATACGCAAAAACACACAACAAAACCTCGAACAATTTGAAAAACCACACTCTATGCACACATAGAATTTTTAACAGTTGTTAACTGCTATCCCCCCCCCCCCCCCCCCCCCCCCGAAGTGTTATCGACAGCAAGTAAAAAGTGGTGTAAGTCACAAAACGCTGCATTTCATACCTCGGTGAATACTGGTCGTACTTTTGTCAAACTTTCTCTGTTGGAATTATTTTTCAATGTAGAAAATTTCCCTAAACATAAGTAAGGAGACCTAGGGCCCATATAAAAAGTTGAATTTTGTATTTTTGGACTCATTTTTATTTTCATTTCAATATCTTAACTCTGTATCTGATTTTGAACATTTTTTCAATTGCAAGTATACATCTAGGACTAACAGTTGCAAAAATAAAAGTCTTGCAGGTTAAAACGGAACACCCTGTATATATTTTTTTATTTCTAAATTCCATGCTTTCTGCATTAAGTGAACTCATATACCAAAAACCAAATTCAGTGGCAAGACAGCCGATGAGGGCCAAGGCATACTGTGCCCATCTCAGTTTTTTTGACCAAGGTCTCTGGGGTGCAAGAAATATGTTCTGGCTAGGTGGTCAGCTGAATGCGGAACTTCCAGGGTTTAGTTCCGAAGCACGCTTGGTAATCATTTTACTGACTTACCGAAGGGATGAACGACTGAGTCGACCATTTCCAACCTAGGAATGGAACCCAATCCTGCAGCGTGAAAGTGCGAAGCGCTACTTCTGAGCCACTGGGCTTCTCATTATCATATGATTTTCGATAAAAGCGAAGTCATAAATGTATATAAGTGATGAAGTCTTTTTATGTCACACCTTAAACCTTATATATATATACAGGTCACTTTTTATAATATATATTTATACAGGCCTCAATATCTCTAATTTGTGGGAAGAGAGAAATAAAAATTCAAGTGTAGTGTTTTTAGGTTATCAAGTTTTCAGGATTAAAAAATGACGTTTTCAAATTTGCACACAATACACAGCGTGTCCCCTGTATACTTGCAAGACCTCTACTTTTGCAATTGTTAGTCCTAAATATATATTTTGTATTGCAAAAATGGTCAAAATGAGATGCAGAGTTAAGATATTAAAAGTCTTGAGTGACAAATCACAAAATCTAACTTTTTGTATGGTGCCTGTCCTCTCTTCTCATTCATATTCAGCAAAATCACAGGCATCAAAAAACAATTCTAACACAAAAAAATGACATCTGTACAACTAGTAATTCACAAACTGAGATATGAGCGTTTTGTGACTCATGCCACTTTACACCATGGATTTAAGAGGTCTAATGCATATGACATTTGGAGGATCCTTTAAAAATTTTTAGGCTTACAAACATTTGACTGTTCATTTTTTTAACAGCTAAATTTTTTGTTAAACCGCAGCTACTTGATCTGGGAGTCATTTTTAGTGGTCTGAGAGCTTCTTACATAAAATCTTGAATTTAAAACTTTTTAACAATTTTGTGGACAAGCAGGAACTTAGCAGGTTTAGGTTTTTTGAATCCATGCACATAGTAACATCGTTGCTTTCTGCTGTTTGAAACAGCAATAATGAGTCGACTGAATCGGAAATCATAGGCGCATGAATTTCGACACGGGATAGTACGCCTGCAAGGAATATGGTTAGTAATGAGTTGCATTGCATGAGTCCTTTAATTGTGTCAAACATGAATTTAACTAGATATTTCAGAAGTACATTTGAGGAAGTGAGAAGCTAAGGGATGTAAGTGGCAAAATTAAAAATTTGGAGATAACCAGTACAAATGGTAGGTGAACCTCTCCCCTGTCTTGGGGCAAGTGATGGTACTAGTAGCCCTGGTAGTTGCTGCTATACAGCATGATTCAGAAAAAAATTCAATGAAAGCCTACCTAGGATGTTATCTTTAAATGCGTTTTACTCAAAACTTGAAAATGTCCACTTACATTCCTTTGCTTCTCACTGCCTCCTTTGTATTTAGAGAACTTTTAAATGAGCAAATATATTTGAAACATTGTTGAGTTCAAAACATCAAAAATGTGAAGGAAAATGCTTTAAAAAAAAACTTTGAGAATGGTTCCTACTTAAAACCTATTTTTGCTGCCTCATGTAAATCATTAAATAGAAGACCAACATATGTGTGCTGCAAGTTAAAAAACAATTAACAAGCTATCCTTAAGGTATTAGGTTTAAAATTGTCATGAAAGTTGAAACTTTAGAGTTAATATGTAATTTAGTTAGTACAATGGGAAAAAAAACCATCTGTATATTAAACATAGAAGAATTTTAAAAAGCTTTGTTAAGGAAAGAAGTATATTTTAACTGCATTCACTTGGAGCTCTTGTAACCTGCTTATCATAGCATTTTACTGGCAATATGCAGATCTTATTCAGTAAGTTACACCCTATAGCGAGGGCTAAGGCAGAAATACATGAAATACACCGCCAGCTCGGTCAATTCCAGCCGAGGACTGCAGTTTCGTGCTTATTAGCACTCATCAGCCTGGCATAGGAGTGAATGAGCTGGAGGTGGAAAACCTCTTAAGGAAGCCAAGAGTGCCAAACAAATTGGAAGCTAATATTGAATTAGCACTGACCAGACGGGTGACCAAAACAATGGTTCGGTTCAACTCGAATATTGCAGGCAAGGCAGGTATATTCAGTAAGTTACACCCTATAGCCAGGGCTAAGGCATGAAATACACCGCCAGCTCAGTCAATCCCAGCCGAGGACAGATCTATTGCAGATGTATTTGCCTCTTGCTTTCAAATGAGTTTTTGTGGCTTTCAACTCAGAATGCAGTTTACAAACTCGTTTACGTGGCTGGGCAAAACCTTCTACTCTTTTCACATTGAAGGGGAAATTTGCGGGACATGAAAGTGCCTTCGGAACAAGGCTATTGATGTATAGGATTTTTGATTTTACTGAATTATTAAATTTTCAGTACATTTACAAAAAGAAAAAACTTGATACAAGCAGTTATTAATGGAGAAATATTCCACATACAATGCATAAAACTTTATCGCTAGTTAAGTTTTATGATATTATAAATAATTCATTGAGAACTTGAATATTAATAGATGTATTGTATACTGTGATATTTTTATGCACTAGTTATACTCTGCAAATCATTCACTTATTTCTTACCCTCCAGAATTTGTAACGATCTATGCTTTTCATTTTTATCCATTCACACTTCATGTGCATTAACTGGCATATGTACTGGTCAACACTACATGAGTATTACAGTAGACCCTCGTTTTACGTGGTTTAAGATTTGATACCTTTATTTTATTTTACGCAGATGAGTTTCGGTTTTACGCGAATGCGGCAATGCAAACAGATAAAATTTTCCCCTCTTTCAAATTCCTAACTCCTAAAGATTGCACGTAATCAACAGCATTTTGGCTTGCTAATAATCGAGCTTGGGCCACTGAGACATTTTATGCGATTGGCTCCAGAGCTCTTTCCAGAAGTAAAGTTATTAAACTCACACAGTTCAGAACTCACTCGAAGAAGAAGAGCTTTAAGGCGAGACAAAGGAGGCCAAAACCAATGAGGATACAGACTTCGGTGACGCACGACCAAAAACGTTCATATTGAAAATTTTGAGCCATTCCTAGACAACAGAAATGATCTATCTGATTTCTTACTGAAGGAAGATTCTATCATATAAATGACGCAAGTGATCATGGATACGTTAGTGTTCTGCAAAGAATTACAGGGGAAAATTCTTAATGACTTCCAAAAGACTATCATAGCCAGCTCCTCTTCATAAACAGAACACAAAATTAGTTTGCTTTCCTTATGCATGTTGGGCTTAAAAGTCGATAAGTAGATGTTAAACTTATTATACAATTAATCATCACTAGAATGAAGTATTTTGTTATCTACGGCACCAAACCCCTATTTTAGCCCTAGTATTAGGTCACAATTTATGTGGTTTCGATTTAAGCGGCATTTCTGTTGAACGTAACCCAAGTGTAAAAGAAGGGTCTACTGTATATGAAAAAACTCTTAAAAGCTTTTTATGTGGAAGTGCATCTCACATTTTATTGTGTGTGGAATGCATGACTTGTCTTCCATAAGCTCCCATCTTTCTGCTTTGGAAAAAAAGGAGACTCCTTGTAATCCCAAAACACGTCGGTAATTTTTAATACTATTTTGCACTTTTACACTGCTGATTTTTTTAAATATAATTTCTTGCTAGTATTAGTATTGAATTTTAAGTACGTGTTGCATCTAACTTATGCAGTACAACCTCGTTTATGCAGACTAACTAGGACTGACGGCAATCCGGAGAGTCAAAAATAAAGCTAGTATGGGTAAAAAAGCAAAGCAAATCCTCAAAAAAGTAGACTTACTGTTCATTATAACACAAAACCATATTTTGTAACAAAATTAGAAATGTTCTCTAGGTATTTAAAATATAAATAACATATCAAAACAATTTTCATATTTCCCTTCCAAAGAATTGGTCCATTGTCTTCTGTTTCGACCAAGACTGGCATTAGAATGTAGCACAAAAACGCAGTCAATTTTTCAGCTATAGATCAAAATAAAAAAGGAAGGTTTTGTGTACTTTTAGCCACTTTCTTGCTATCATAATTAAGTTATCTAAAGTGTTTTTAAGACTACAAATTCGATCAAGATTATCCGTAGCTCTGGTTAAACGAGGTTCTACTGTATGTATCTTTTTTTTTTTCTTCTAAATTTAAAACAAGCAATTTTTAGACCAGCTTAATTTTAAAAACAGTTTGTATTTTCGCTGCTGCAAATTATTATCATTTCAGTGAATAAAAATTCTTTGAATATTTTATTTTTTCGTAACTTAAGAGTAAAATTTTGTAATTATACATTCATCTTCTTTATATGTATATGAGTGATTATGTTGTAATGTTTTTCGAATTTAAACTGCATGAACAATAACATTATGATGCATCACAATGTAGTAATTCCTACTTTACCCAGCCCTAGCATATAGTGCATTGCAAAAATAAATATCCGACTCCTCCCTATTTTTAATATTGCATAGTTCATTAAGATTTTGGAGTTATGACAAATGTCAAGAAGATAAAATAATAAAATAACACTTGTAAATATCAACTACCTAAAGCCTCAATATTTATCATTACACATACTGTTGGCCCCACTTAAACGAATACTGTCAAAAAATATTATTCGATTAAGCAGGGTATTTGATTAAGTGGGGAAATCTTATTTACCTTTCCTGGTTAAAAACTTTTATCTTAAAACGTAATAATAAATCAATGTCGAAGTAATAGAAGAAAAAATGTTTTTGATTAAAAAGCATTTTAAATAACCTAAGTAATCAACAAAACAGTATAATAAGTGTATAAGTACATATTAAAATTATAAATATATAATTTACAGCTTCAGGTATTAAATCTTTGTTTTGACACCTTTTTTCAGTTCATATTTTTTTGGAGACAGTCCATAATAGTAGATTCCTTGCTCACAAGGTATTTTGAGAACACTTTTCTTACTTCAATCACCGTGTTTTTTGTAATTAATATTTATCAATTTCTTGTTGCCTGCAATGTTTATATTCCACTGTGTTTTTTAATTTGATTATCGACTGTCTGTTGGTAATGGCAACTATAAAAAAAAAACTAGATAGAAAAGTGGAATTGCTTTGATCGAATATGAATGCTGTTTCTCCCGCCGGTGGTTGCCAAAAAATACTACTTTAAATTTTTACGTCAATAATTGCTCTTATTTAATTTATTTTTAATGTATTCAAAATTTTTCTTAGCACAAATATATGCGAAAGCTGATTACTATTATTCGATTATCCAGGGAAATTATTCAATTAAGCGGGGATCTCAAACATTACACCTATGGAGAAATACTTGGTTCCGGGAGATTTTATTCGTATAAGCGGGGTGTTCGTTTATCCGTTACCCGATTAAGCGGGGCTGACAGTAATTATAGTTCTCTGTTCTCTTTTTTACATAGTTTAGCAATGCATTTCTTAAAAAAACGACATTTTACAGAGCAAAAAAAAAAAAACTTAATGAAGGAAAATAGCATATTCAATAGAGCAAAATTCCATATGAAATATTTGATGGTTTTTTATTGCAACTTGTGAATTTTTTCTAACTTTTGTATTGTTTTGATATTTTTCTTTAATCCCTTTTGATGTCAAATGAGTATATATATATATATATATATATATATATATATATATATGTATATTTTAGCTTGTTTTCTACTAATTAAGTATATTTGTATTATATTTTTTATGTACATTAATGTCTTTTCACATTTGTAAAAGTATATCAATTATTAATTGTTGAAACTTTCTATTACTTTGATTGAAAAACATCTACAAAAACTTGATCATGCTGAATTCAAGAAACAAAATATTTAAAGTTTTTTTTTTTCTTTCACACTTTGTGCCTTTAATAATGCTCAAAGTATTTCTAAATTGTGTCTAAATACTAATTGAAAAAATGTTTAGATTAATAAATAAAATTTTTATTCATAAAGAAAAGCATAAGTAGTAGTTATTTATAATTTAGTCTTGTTAATTCCTCTTTTGTGTGTGTGCATGAGAGAAAGTGAGAGCATGATTTATATTAGTATTATAGTATGATGGCATTATGTTAGCCAGCTTCCAGTATGCAGTAGCTTAATAATTTGTAAAAATGTTTTTTTTTTTAGCATTTTCGTGAAGTAGATTGGAGATCATTTAGTTTCATATCATAAAATTCCACTTTAGTCATTTCATCAGTATACTCAAGAGAATTAAAAATTACCCCAAAGAACCTCTAATACATATTTTTTTTTCTTCAATTAAAAAAACTTTTACTGCATTTAAGTCAATAATTGCACTTTATTTAAAACAACACCCTCATTTACACATGCATATAAATGGTGCAAAAACTGGTTAGTTTAAAAAAAAAAAAAAAATTCATGCATTTTATTTTAAATTTTTAATTAAGAAATGCAACTTCTATGAACTAGATTAGAATTAGCAACTATTAATCAGTTTTAAATGTTAATTTTAAAGATAAATACTTGAACATTCACAGACAATATTTTTTTAATATTGAATATTACTTTAATGTGTTTTATTCTGTTGATATTTTCTCACAAAATATAATTTAACTAAAAATATAGTACTTGGACACAAGGGTTCTAAACAGTAAAATCCATGGCTTTTACCATAGTGTCCAAAACGTTGCCAACCTTGGCACTTAGTCTACAAACCTTACATTTTTTTTATATCTTTAGATTTTTTGCCTCAACACAAACAGCACTTCTATAGAGTATTTTATTGCAGTCTGTATCAGTTGTACAAACAACATAGTATTAAATTTCAATGGAATAAATACAAAAGCTACTTTATGCATGGTGATGAAATGTTCAACAAGGCACTTTTTCTATTCATTGTACTAGAATGCAAGTATTAATGAAGCACAGAGCTTAGTTTTGTTCATGACCTTTAACTGTGGCTTCGGTTAACTGAAAAAAAAATTATATAAATATATATATACATATTACATATTCAAAATCTTAAAAACAACTGTGATACACTCTTGATATTAAATCCTTAACTGCTTTTCAGCTATCAAGTATAACAACATATCCAAATGAAAAATGATCAAATAAGCTTTGTACTGCAATATAATTACAGTGAAAAACCAACGGAAATAAAGCAAATTCTCAAGAGAATACAACAAATAGCATTTTCAAGGCTACAATGGAGCCTCTTCATCAGTGCTAAAAGCTCACCATGCAACCAGAGAGTCGCGAGAGAACAGTTCTCTCTCGACTTTCTGGTTTTGATACAGAATTTTATTCTCAACAATATTTAGTATATGTTTATAACATTAAACCTATAGAAAGCAAGATGTTTGCAAAAAAAAAAAAAAAATCTGACTTTTGACCTTGAATATCTTAAGACGCCGACACAAGATTTTATGAGACTTTTGAGACAGCATTTAGAAAGACAAAATAGAGGTTTTTATAAAGTTTTTACAGCTTCTTATCTCTTATTCTGAAGTTGGACCTCTTTTTCAGCATTATGACTGGACTATTAAATAATTTTACATGTTGATAAAATAAAACCTCTTGAATATTTTCAACTAATTCAATACATTCTCCATAAAATTAAAATCTTTTAGTATGATTAAAATCTATTAAAGTTTTCTTTTATTTATGTTTCCTTTCATTCAGTTAATTTTTTTTTTCATATGTAAATTTAACACATTAAAATAATGAGTTTGGTTTTAAAAATTTTCAATTAAAAACCTAATTTTTAACTAAAATTATCAATGGCAAACAAAATAAATAGCAAACATAAAAAGCATTTTAAATTATACATGATTTTATACAGTTAAATTAGGAGTTAAAACATTGTTTTGATAAAATTGCATTAATATTAAAGACAAATTTGTTGCGATTAAACATACCATATTTAATAAAACTTCAATTTTCAATTTCAAATAGTTGTTTTCTTCAACTAAATCTTGTTTCTGTTTTTGAAGAGCCAATACTTCTCTGGAGTCTTGGTTTTCTGAATTTGAACAACAATGATTAAAATATAAATGACTTGATTAAAAAAAAAAAAAGTTAAAACCTGCTATACAGTAATATATCATTACAACGAATACCAATAAAGCAAAATAAGTTTTCAGAATCAATTTAACATCCATTACATTGCTTGAACTCCATTACAAGGAAATTTTAGTTACAACGAACAAAATTTGTGGTTCCCTGAAGTTCCTTTGTGTGTGTGTGTGTATCAGGACTTCACTGTATCTTCAAAGTATAAAAGCTAGAGAAATTAACGTAAACAGTAATGAATGAAACTGAACATAGGCTATATATGACTGTATCCTATTTTATGGAAACTGATAGTTCTGTTTCCCTCAGCTTCATTACTGGGTGCTACAGTTATAGGTTTAGTGCTACATCCATGCAATCCTATACAGGATTTTATATGCATGTAATGAGTGAAAATTGCTT
The DNA here is from genome assembly GCF_026930045.1 of Uloborus diversus. NCBI lineage: Eukaryota > Metazoa > Arthropoda > Arachnida > Araneae > Uloboridae > Uloborus > Uloborus diversus. Next base: position 186,539,247 of record NC_072734.1, on the reverse strand, counting down.
CTACTCTTCTACATTTGAACGAAGCCTAAACTCCTGTGGATAGTGAAAATTTTCAACCACTTTTTTGATTCTTCATTCCCCTAAAATGACTGTCTTACCAATAAAACTGTTTAGTTACCGGATCGAGTTCAGCCTTGTCACTATAAAGCCTTTCCCTGCATGTTAAACATTACCAAAACATATTATCAAATTATCATGCCGTGCAGGGACGTAACTAGGTTATTTTCGAACAGGGGCAAGACCTCGTTTGGCGCCCCCCCCCCCATACAAAACAAACAAAGCAAAAAAAAAAAAAAAAAATCCCCAAGAAACTTTATAATGTCAACACTAGGGCAAAATTAAAAATTTGGAGATTACCAGTGCAAATGGTAGGGGAACCCCCTCTTCTGACTTGGGGCAAGAGATAGTACTAGTAGCCCTGGTAGGTGCTGCTGTACAGCATGATTTAGAAAAAATTAATGAAAACCTACCTAGGCTATACGCGTTTTACTCAAAACTTGAAAATGTCCACTTGCATCCCTTTGCTTCTCATTGAGTCATATGAGCCAAGAACGAATTTTACACAAAATGCATTTGCAATTTATACATGTCTTGTAATGTAACTTTTCGTTACACTGTGATGGAGTACTCTTTAACCAGTAAAACAAATAGATAAATAACATTCCATTTGGTATCATTTTTGAACCGTTTCACCACTGGAAGCCATAGTTGAATTAGGCAGTGATAAAGGAGTCCGCTGCCTGTAATGAAATGAGCCTTATAAATGCGACATCTGAGAAACAGTTAATGGAAGAACAGAAACCTAATGCGCTTGAGATCAAAACTCTTTCTGTTAACCTTAAAAAACATATCTTAAAAATGTTATATGTTTTCAGTGCGCATCCGTTCAGGTTTTTTTTTTTTTTTTCATTTACAGTACAACTTCATTTTTTCGAACTAGCGGAGACCAAAGGCAATTCGGATAAGGAAAATCCGGGTAATTTGTAAAACAAATTCGTAAATAAGCAGACTTATCTTTTATAACAGCAAAAAAAAAAAAAAAATGCTGTAACAAAATTACATAGGATTGTTACTCGCAATCACTTAATCATTTATAGTTCAGCTGCTGCGTGCTGTGATAGTGTAGGAATGACACTGCAAAAATGCCATGTTGTTTATAAGATGACTATAATTTATTGCACGTCCTATGCAGGAGTTGTGTATTTAATCAAAATAAAGAGCAAATATTTGGTACATAGACAGTTTCGTTCCGGCTATCATAATTTAGAATTATATCATTTCAGTGAATATATTTTTTAACTTTAAAAATTTGATCTGAATAAGCCGGAGATCTGGATAAACGGGGGCAAGATAAATGAGGCTCTACACTGTAAAAACGATTTAGAAACGTTCCTGGAAAATAATAGGCAGCTGATGTGCCCAATTTCAACCAGTGACATATCTTACGAAAACCAGGAACGTTTTCTGATAAAAGTCAGTAATCTTCCTGAAATACTGGGAACTCTCCCCTGTTAAAGCCAGTCGTAAACCTTCTACAAAAATTGAGTAGGTTTACTATATTTGATTAGAACCTTCCTGGTTTACCAAGAAGGATCCAGAAGCATTATCTCAATCATGGCCAATGCTACGCGAGTAATTGCAAGCTAGATCCAAACACATTCCTTGCCTGCTCCTATCCAGTGACTTATTTGCTCCCATATAGAGCTAAGTCAATCCAGACGATACAGATACAGATCATAAATATTTTGAGTCAGAGCGAAGCTCTTTTACTCTGTATGAAAGATAAGATGTGATGGAGTTGACATTAGTTAGGTCATGAGGGGAGGGGGGGGAGGAGGAAAAACAAGAAAAAAGGAATCGTTTCAGGGCCACACTATATACATATTTACATATTTACAACATGAGATAAGACAGTGTAATAGAAGAATAATGAAAATCCGGATAAATAGGAAATACTAGGATAAATAATAACATGAAGTTGAGAATAAGTATGAAGTATAATACAAAAATTTACATGAACGAAGTCATGAGATGGAGAAAAGCAATCTGCCAGACCAACCTGGCAGTTTGCAGCAAACTCCCACGAGGGGGAGCAAGTGATCAATGTCACTAGCAATACTAGGGTTGCTGGCCCTGGTATAGGAGACTAGTGGAGAGTGTAATGAATAAACATAGAGTCCGACGGGAGATTTTTCCCGCCAGAGTTAAAGGTATATAATACCTGTTCATAAATAAGGGGGTTGGTGTGATTTTCAAGATTTGTGAAGAAGTGAGTAGAGGTGTCAATGATGAAGTCAGTAATGTGATTGACTCCAGAGTCATTGTGTAGGGTAGCGTTGGAAACGTACCACGGGGCTTTAAATATTTTCCTAAGAATCTTATTTTGTATTGTTTAGATTTTTGCAATGTTAGATTTGGCAGCATACCCCCATGCAGGTATACTGTAGACAAGGGCTGGTCTGATGATGGTAGTATACAGTAAGAGACAATCCAGACGAAAGAGCCGATACACTTAATAAACACTTTCAGTCAACTTTTAAAACTGGTAGCCAAATCATTTTTCACACCAGTGAAAAGTCTGCATTCGTGCATCTTTTAGCAATTCAGGAAACTTTTTTTCGAAGATACTTGATTTTGCGGGGAAATAGGTAAAAACCTCTGAAATCCCGAAACGTTCCACGGAAATATCCAGTAACATTTCGGAATTTTTTTACAGTGTACTGTAATTATAAATACGCATCAAAAGTACCAAAGGAAAGTTCAATAAGTTTAGAGCCGTAAAAAAATAGCTGATTTCTGACACATTGATTGAGTTGATGATTTAAGCATGTTCAAACCATTGTGTGGGTAGAGAAAATGTATTGAAACTAAGTCGAAAATTTATCGTTATAGTTCAATTTATCCTCAAAATAACCCTAGTATTTTCTAAAGAAAAATTGGCAGCCTCCCGAACTTTAAATTGAATCTCCATTATTATAGTGCGAAACTTTTTTCCAAGAATGAGAAAAATTATAAAATTCAACAAATTTGTATTACATCATTCAAATTATATAAACAATGCCTTACCTACTACCCTAACGTCTTTAGCAGTTAACCACGATGATAAATGAGATGAAGATTGTTGGGACCTCTTTTCGTGGTCTTTCGCTCTCTTTCTGAATTCAGCTTCAAATAGTTTTTTCGACATATCTTAAAATTGATTTAAAACTATACAAGATGAGTAAAAAATATCCTGAGAACGGAGTAAAAAGCAGAAAAAAAGTTCGTGGTACCAGCTAGAGAAGATACTGTTTAGAGAATGGTTCTGTTGGATAAAGATAGTGGCTCCAATCCCTAAGCCATTTTCCTCCCCCTCCCCCCAGAGGAAAATTCTTAGATAAAATGTAACAAGTATTGATCTCTGAGAAAACACATTCATGCTATTTACTGCACCCTCCTACTCTCTCTTTCTCTCTGTCTATCCTTCCCACTCTTTATCCACATTAAACCAGGCAAACTTTCTGCCAGCGCCTGCACAGAGTGTTTTTCTTTTGGGAGGGGGGGAGAGGTGGCTTCTAATAATTTGTCCTTTTTTTCAAAAATTGAATTTAAGCATTTATTTTGTCAGTTTAGTGCCCCTAAAATATGGCGCCCGGGGCACGAGCCCCGTCTGCCCCCCTCTAGTTACGTCCCTGATGCCGTGGCGCGAGTTTCACTGTTAAAGCATGCGGGTTGCTTAATCATTGGCTATTATTTACATGTGGATTAACTTAAAAAAAGAAAAAGTAAAGATATGCAGACTAATGGATGACCCTGTTGAATTTTTACCAAAAAGGTGGTATTTTTACTACAAAATTATCTGTAATTACCAAAACTAGCAACATTTAGCCTAATTTTGTTAGAGCCCCATCAAAACAAAGCTAAAATAGATGTAACACCATTGCTACCGACATGTTAATATATATTGTATTCACTATTGCCAAGTTTATTATCTGTACTGATCCAGGGTGGCGACAGATCAGGGAAATCGGGGAAAAGTCAGGGAAGTTTATTAATCAGGGAAAAGTCAGGGAATTTTGAAAAAATAACAAAAATCAGGGAAAATTGATTTTATGAAGAGATTTATTTTTATTTTTTTTTTGCATTACAAAATTAAGTTCTTTAATTCCCTACTCATTTTCTGCCAATTATCTGTTCAAAAGAAAAGTAAAATTAATGAGGTGCGATTATACACTGCCACATATTTTTGCATCTTTTTTCCTCAATGTCAAAGTATTGAATCTTACTTATTAACCACAGGACGAACTTCCTAAGATTGCTTCTGTGTCTGTTGTTGTTTATTTTACCTAGCTTGAAATTTCCTTTCACGCTTTCAATGCTACGTAAAATAAACAACTGTACAGGCAAAGAGGAAGCCGTCATTAATGCCTTAGCTCCTTTGCCTTTATCCCATTGTTTCGAAGTAATTACCGTACTGTAATCACGATTTCAAGAAGAAATCTTTGGTTTTTGAATTGATACTGATAAAAGTTTAAAAGTTATTACTTCTTCTCGTTTTTAACTTAATTGCTAAAATTGAACTTTCAGTAAAAATAACTTTGAAAATTTAGTTCAAAATAATTTCAATTACGTTTTAGTTCTATCATAAATGCACATATTTTTTTTTAAGAGTGATTTTAATAGTTTCTTAAAATTCTTATGCTAAGTGGTTTCTGGAAGTAATTTTTTTTTTTTAATTTTCTATAATCTTTCCATTTAGAAAATTTAAAGTACTGTTTTTTAGGGTTTTTTCCAAAAAAATTGACTTGATATATTTTTTTAACTATTTTATTAAAAAAGTAGCATCTCTTAAAAATATATCTTTAATTCAACAACTTTACCCAACTTAAAACGTTTAAAATACTGCATTTTATAAAAACATACAATGGATTTCAAGTAGAGCAAAGAAAGAAAACCATTATCATTTGTAACGTAAATCAGGGAAATTTGGTGAACTTAATCAGGGAAAAGTCATTGAACTTTTTTCACAGTTCCTGTCGCCACCCTGTGATCACTGTTCTTGTAGAAATTGCTCATCCAAGTTGCCCACTTTACACTATGTCACACCTGTCATATCACAAAAAAAAAAAAAAAAAAAAAATCAGTTCGGTAAAATAAAATTTACTCATCATAAATACAATGTAAAAAGTTTTATTTGTATGTCTTCTAATGGAAAAAATAATGCTATAGTCATGAAACTTTAAAATATTCACAGGAATTTCTAGAAATATGAGAGCAGGTGAAAACTCATGTCTTGCAAGAATTATACCCGTCACAAGATTATAAAAATTTCTTTAAAAAAATTGAAAACTTTTGCCTCCAAGTGTCATTTTATCTTTTTTTGTTTTGTTTAATTTCTATTTTTTGATATTTATACTATCTCCTGTTCCACCGTGTTGCTTCTCTGGGATGATTTTTCATCCAGAAGCTCACACTTCTTTGCATTGAAAAAGGTGTCCCTTGTAACACCAAAACATGTGTCTGCAATAGTTTGCAATTTTTGTGCTTCATAACATTGGATTACTGATTATTTTAATTTTTAGCACAAAGGTAGTTATTCGTTATATAGTAAAAATTGTGTCTGTGTGTCACACTCATCACAATGAAATTGCCCTATAGCCATTTGTTTACATAGGATTGTCAGTATTCCACTATTTTAATCTTAGACAATTGTTTCAGGAAATGGTTATGATAACAAAATAAAAATAAATACAGTAAAACTTCGATAAGCCGAAGTTGCAGGGACAGCGAAAAAAATTCGTGTTATCGAAAATTCGGCACACTGAATAAAAAAAGCAAACTATATAGAAAAAATAAATACCATCACTGACACTCATTAAATTGAAAATATGAGCAAAAAAGTGATAGAGTAATGTATCAAAGATAATATCGTCGCTTCAAAGGAACAGTAGGATATCTTACTGTTATTCTTGGGGTTAGATGTCTTACTGTTGCTCTAAGACGATGATATATACTTGACATAATAAATGTAGAATATAGTTCTATAAATTCAAGAGCTTGTATAGGTTGGAAAACAAGTTTATAGTCTTATGTATGATATAACAATTTTTACTTTCTTATTTTTTTTTAAACAATCACGATTGCTTATTGTTCTCACTTGAATGTTTCGAATTCCTATCATTTTATTTTCCCACCAGCACCCTCTGCCAGCCCACCGTCGCGTCGACCGGCCTCACGGTGCTGCTCCTCTTGCGAAAACCGTCTCCAGGTTGTGTCAATATCCTACACACACACGCATACACACACATACACACACTCATGCCTGCATACAGACACAATATGCCTACATACACGAACGCCTACACACACGCGCTTACACACACAGCACTGCATACACAACACGCACATGCATACATACACACACACACACACACACGCACCCACACACATGCGCCTACACAAACACACATACATGCGCCTACACAAACACACAAATGCCCATTCATACACGCTCGCGATTGCGAAAAACATAATTTGATTTAAATTCAAGATGCAAAAATTCAAATTAATATATTTTTTTAATCTGTTATCAAACAATGCTTTGAGTGTATAATTTTTTTCTCTCATTTAATATTCCTCAGATATTTTTAAAACCTCAAACAGGGAGTCGGGGACATTCGGATGGGATTCTATAAAAACATGCAATACATCTGCTGCTTTTCTTGCACCGTCGTTTTTTCTGGCACCGCCAATCGAAAAATGGCCGACACTTTTTTTGTTAGGTGTTTCGTCTTCAACTCTGTTATGGGTTTCACAGATCGAAATGGTACTCCAAGTAGGCGAAGTGTAGATATTGTACCTCTATGCAGTTTTCATTTTATTTTATTTTATTTTTTATTTATTTATTTTTTAAATAAAAGATGTTGTTGACACCTTCCGAACCTGATGTTATCCTTACTAACTAATGACGAGGTACACTGGATTCTCTCTATTTTGAACACTCATGGGACCGAACAAAAGTGTTCAGATTATGGGGGTGTTCATTATAGAGGGCGACTGAATAATGTATGTATTGTCCGTTTTTCACAAGAAGGCACTTGACTCCTCCCCCGTCACGTGGTATCCGATGATTCTATTTCGCTGAATTCGGCAGAAGGTATGTTCGGATCATAGCACTTTATTTTAAAAGCAGCAGTTTTTAAAATGGAAGAATAACTAAAATGACAAGAGACAAGTGAAGAAAGTGATGTAAATGACACTAAGACTTTTTTGCAAATTAAAATGCACGCCCAAGTTAAATCTGTCTAGTTTTCTCCTTTAGAAGAGCGTGGATTGCGTACCTATCCCCCTCCCCCCACCCGCATAAAATGGAACTCTGCGTTCGAGGGGGCGTGGCTAAGTGCCTTCTCTTGGAAAACGGACAATATATGTATTCTACTGAGTTCATAAACTATGTTCAGTACTGTAAGCAAAACCCTCCCTGTGATATTTCCCACCTAATTTTCTAGCTGCACTAAATAAAAGCTGTGACTTCCCTTATGAGCAGCTTTTTGTTTTCTACCAAAAGAAATGAAGTAAGCAATAATTTAAGCGAAAAAAAAAACTTGCCAAATTATGTGCAAATAATCTTGTTCGAGATTTATTTGATCCACTTTGTCTAGACGCTTTTTGATGCAATGCAATGGTGCCGATTTTTTTCTTTTAGTTCATACTTTTTAGAAAGGAAAAAAAAACACTATTTCGACTTATAGAGTTACGTTAGCAAAGAAACTTTGACGACAGTCACGAAATAAAATTTGACTCATCGAATATTTCGACTCAACGAACTTCGGCTTATCGAAAATAAATAACATTGATTCTCCTTTCAGTATGACGAGAGTAAATATTCACTTCGGCTTACCGAAGTTTTCGGCTCATCGAAGTTCGACTTACCGAAGTTTCACTGTACAGACATTTATATCTTTGCTGGTGATAAAAATCAATTAATTTTTTTGCTCAGTTTTACCTGTGCGCCATTTTCCGTCTTCAAAAAGGAGAGTACTTTCAGCAAGCTTCAATGAGACATCTTTGTACTCCAAACCCTCATCGACACGTTTTAGGATGCTATTTGATGAAGTTTTGGGAGAGAAAAATTTCTTCAAAGGAGACATAATAAAATTCTTTTATCAGATCACCAATCAGATGCAATCACTACCCAGTGCATCAAACCTCTAAAAATAGATCAAAATATCAAAAAATACGACTAGTTGCAAATTTATTTATTTTTGATTGAATGTTACAAAAGAAGTAAGTCCAGATATTGTTCAAAAGAATTTTGTGGGTTTTTTTTTTACTCATTTAAAGGTATACAAATATATTATATAGTAGAATCCATGTCAATTCAACAAGGGCTGTAACATGATGGTTTCGGATTTTTTTGAATTCAACCTGTGTCAAAATTCATAAAAAATTAAGAAATACGTTTTTTTTTTTTTTTTTGGCCCAAAAATAATTCCTAGGCGGAGATGCAGGCCACCAATGATGGCGGTCCTGTCATGATTTCTCACTTGGGAGTTTCGTCAAAATCTTTAAACTACTTTATCTCAGGAACGGTAGAACATATTTTGTTGTGGTTTGTTTTATTTAAAAGGATATTTTTTCTTGTTTTTAAACATATGCAACATTTCAAAATATGTGTTTTTTTTTCCAGTCTTTTGAAAAAAGTTTAAAATAATGTTTTTGATTTTTCTTAAAAATGTCAATTTAAAAAATTTTCATTTTTTTAGTTTATTGGTACCACTGAGCACTACATTCCCTGAAAAAGAGAGGTTCCACTTTTTTGTTTCACAGATTTTAGAGGCATTTAAAAAATGAAGGTTTTTAAGGAACTCTTTATGTAATTGCAGACCTGAAAATTCAAAAAAAAAAAAAAAAAAAAAAATTTGCAACAAGTGGCCCGATAACACTTTTAATTAAGTTATATAGCGAAATTTTCATTTTGAGTCTCTACTTCATCCGGGAGTTTTATTTTTTATGAAAACAAGAACACCGTCTTCAGCTGATTTGTTGCATTTCCCCATGCAACCTTTCAGCGTAGCGCCAAAAGAATTGTTAAGCACAATACCATCTTGTTTTCACTAATTTTTACATCCTGAATAAAATGGCGACTCAAAATGAAAGTTTCGATATATGACTGAATTAAAAGTGTTCTCTGGCCACTTGCTGTGAAAAAAAATTTTGAATTTCAGGTCTGCCTTTGCGTAAAAGTTCATTAAATACCCTCATTTTTTCAAATGCCACTAAAATCTGCAAAACAAAAAAGTGGAAGCTCTCATTTTCAGGGAATGTAGTGCTCAGTAGTACTAATAAACTGCAAAAAAATAAAAATTTTGAAATTGACATATTTGTGAAAAATCGAAAACATTATTTTGAACTTTTTTTTTCAAAAGACTGGAAAAAAAAACCTAAAGCATACATTTCAAAATGTTGCATATGTTTTTAAACAAGAAAAAAAAACCTTTTAAATAAACAAACTGCAACAAAATATGTTCTACAGTTCCTGAGATAATGTAGTTTAAAAATTTTGACGAAAATCCCAAAGTGAGAAATCATGACAGGACCACCATCTTTAGTGGCCTGTATCTCGCCCCAGGAATTCTTTTGGTGCAAAATAGGAAAAGAAATATATTTTTTATATTTTATGAATTTTAAAATAAATTTTAAAAAATCTGATACCATCATGTTACAGCCCTTGTTGAATTGACATGGATTCTACCATATACATCATACATTAATTGCGTTCATTTCATAAGAAGTACTTCTATAAAGCATACATAATTAAAATTACACAATTTTAAAACTTTTTTTTTTTTTTTGAGATCATTTTCATAAACAACAAAAGTTTTAAGTTTTTATTTTTTTTTAAATTTAATTAGTATAAGACTTTCTCCAACAAAAAAAATTTTGCGGCAAGTTTAATGCTTGCTTTATAAAATATCCATCTTCATACAGGAAATCGTAAAAAATTAAGAGAAGTTAATGAAAACATGGTGGATTTTATATATATATATATATATATATATATATATATATATATATATATATATATATATATATATATATATATATATATATATATATATATTTCCAACAGCAAGGCAGGTACAGAACAAAAAGGTTAAAAGTACAAACAAATAACTAGGACAAAAGTTAGAAAGTTACTGCGGTCATTGGCTCTAAAGCTCCGGAGCTCACCAGTAGTAGTCCATGAATCCAACACTTAACTATTAATAAGGCGTCAATAAATGCTTGGAAAAACATAGCCCATTCTTCCAAAAGCGCAGCTTTTAACTCGGGGGGGGGGGGGGCATGCTGTTCAATGCCTTTTTGTAGACTATCACAAACATGTTCGATGGGATTGAGATGCTGAGACCTTGAGGGCTAGACCATACTTCGAATATTCTCTTCCTTAACATGTTTATAATCTTAATTTTGGACATGAGTGTAGTTTTTGTCAATAGATAAGCTGAGAACATAAATTTGGCTGCAAATAGTAAGAGAGAGAGAACAAGGAATTTTGAGAGAAAATTCATATTTTAAATTGCGCCAGTTATTGTTAAATTTCTCTGAGTGGCATTATTTAAATTTATGTAGAAGGGAAGGATCAAGTGTTATTTCAATAAAAGATTCGTATCTGACATAACTAAACGCCAAATATTGACAATAAATGGCATTTTAATCTACTATTGATATTTTTTCTACCATTCATTTGGAAATGACTCATTAAATACTTCACTCGAACCTTTCTTTTTCTTCAAGTGACTGATTTGTACGTTTTGAAATAAAGGAAAAATGCAAGTTTCGTAGAACCCGTGAGAGATCCCTACGTAATCCTGGTGTTCCGGGGAATACAATTTAAGAAACGCTGTCCTATACAATAGGTGGGAAAACAAGAACAGCAATCGGCATAGAATGTCATCTGAAAAGGGACCTGGATATCAATGGAGTAAATGTGTGTTTGAATAGTTTTGTCAAATGCAAAGCCATCTAGTTCCCATTTCAAGACCAATGCTGCAGACAAAAGCATTGGAATGTGAGGTGCCCTTAAGAGTAGGAGTGATGGATTTTAAAGCGTCAAATGGACCATTGGAAACATTTTGAAAGAGACATTCCATTTCATTTAATGGCATAAGTGGAGAGTTTGAATCAGGAAACTGAATGAATGAATTGATAAACTGTCATCCATAATTAAAATCTTTGAGCTGAAAATTTTAAATGCAGATGAAACAGGGCTTGTTTACCGTGCATTACCAGAAAAAATAATGTGCTTCAAAGGTGAGAAATGTCATGGTGGCAAAATGTCGAAAGAATGTTTAACGGTCTTACTGTGCTCTAGTATGGATGGTGCTAAAGATCTAAGCTGCCCTTAATTATACAAATACAAATACAAAAGTGACGACCAGCAACAGGCTCTGGGCCCAGCTAGACTGGTCCTAGTCAATTTACAATCCCCAGTGAAGATCAATGGCCCTCTTAAAGCTGTCTACTCCTTTGCTCATTACCACCTCTTCCGGTAAGCTGTTCCAAGGTTCCACTACCCTGCTAAAATAATAATTTTTCCTGATATCCATATTAGCCTGAGATTTAAATAGCTTAAAACAATGACCCCTTGTCCTGTTTTCAGTGCTAAACTTTAGCCCCGTAACATCTTTCGTTTTAATAAATTTAAACAGCTGAATCATGTCCCCTCGGTCTCTTCTTTGCTCAAGACTGTACATTTTTAGCCTTCTAAGCCTGGAATCATAATCTAAGTGGGAAAGTCCACTTATTAGCCTTGTAGCCCGCCTTTGCACCCTTTCCAATACATTAATGTCTTTCTTAAGATAAGGAGACCAAAACTGAACAGCATACTCCAAATGGGGTCTTACCAAACTTCTATATAAGGGCAGAAGAACTTCTTTAGATTTATTTGAAATAGATCTATTGATAAACCCAAGCATCTTATTGGCTTTGTTGCTAGCAATGCTGCACTGTTGGCTAAACTTTAAATCCTGACTTATTAAGACCCCCAGATCAGTAACTTTGTCTGCCTGACTAATGACTGAACCTTACAAATAATAACTTGTACACTTATTTCCATGCCCTAAATGTAGCACTTGACATTTCCCAACATTAACAGCCATACCCCATTTATCAGCCCACTCCGTAATATGATCTAGATCCTCTTGCAGCTGATTTGCTTGTTCTTCATTTTCTACAGTCCCCATAACTTTGACATCATCAGCAAAACAATTCATGTTCCCAGAAATTTTTTGTGAATATCGTTCATAAAGACAATGAACAAAACAGGCCCTAACACTGATCCTTGAGGAACCCCGCTTAAGACCTCACTCCAATTAGAATAATTTCCCCTTACAACTACTCTTTGTTTCCTTCCGGTCAGCCAATTTTTTACCCAAATGAAAGTTTTCCCTCCTATTCCTATATCAGCTAATTTGTTAAGTAGAGCAACATGCGGTACCTTATCGAAAGCTTTTTGAAAATCAATGTAAACAACATCTACAGGCTTCTTATTGTCCAAAGCCATGGTAACTTTGTCATAGAAATGTAATAAATTAGTTGCACAAGATTTACCTTTCCTGAAACCGTACTGAAAACTAGTCAATAGATTATTAGTCTCTAGAAAATTTACTATCTTAATTTTCATCAATGTTTCAAAATTTTTGCAAACCACCGAAGTTAGATTCACAGGTCTATAATTTCCCGCACTCCCTTTAGACCCTTTCTTGAAGAGCGGTGTAATGTTAGCCAGCTTCCAGTCCTCTGGCACTGTCCTCGAATTATAAGAAGCATTGAAAATGTTTGCGATTACATCTGCTAATTCCTCTGCACATTCAACTAAAATTTTCGGATAAATATTATCTGGCCCCGGAGCCTTAGTCTCTTTAATTTTTTTCAAATGAAATAAAACGTCATTCCTGGAAAATACAAAGTCCTCAAGCTGTACTATAGCTTGTGTCTTGTTGATGTCAACTGTTGAGATACAGTTATCGTTAAAAACACTCAAAAAAAGTTATTAAGAACATTAGCAATATCACTATCGTCCTGAATTAAAATTCAATGCTCATCAACCAGTGGCCCAATATGACTATTTCGAATTTTCCCCGAATTAGTGTATGCAAAAAACCTCTTGGGATTCCTGTTTATGTTATCTGCCAGTCTTTGCTCCAACTCTCTTTTCTGAATCCGTACCAAATACTTAAATTTACGCCTTGCCTTACAATATTGGAGCCTATCTGCACTGTGACCTGTTTCTCTAAACCGATGAAAAGCAGCTTGCTTGTAATTTAGAGCGTCTTTAGTTTCCCTGGAGAACCACATTGGCCAAATTTTAGTGCTGACACCCTTTCTCCTAAAAGGAACATGATCCCTAACCGTATTCGCTAGATTTTCCTTAAACTCTGCCCACTGAAGATTCACATCGCTATTGTCCAATCCAGAAGAAAAAACTGCCTTCAAACTCTGCCGAAGTGCCACAAAGTCAGTATTTCTGAAATTGGGCACAAACCTAAAATTCTCTACTTTGTGCATATCAAATTTAATCCCAAACCTAATACTGTTGTGGTCACTGTCTCCAATGTGTTCCCCTACACATAACCCCTGAACAGAGCCTTCCGTGTCGCAAAAAACTAGATCTAAAATCGCGTCCTGTCGAGTACCCTGAGTTACAATTTGATCTAAGAAACAGTCACCAATTACTTTCAAAAATTCTTCTTCTCTGCTATTACTATGGTAAAAATTATTCCAATCAATTCCTGGAAAATTAAAATCTCCCATTATGATGACTGACCCCTTGCTAGAAATGTCACTAATAATACTAAACATCTGTTCGTCTTGACCCTGGCTTAAGTTGGATGGCCTATAAATATTCCCCAAACGTAGTTTTTTGCCCTTATTACTAATCAAACTCCAGCCAAATCATATCAATTTCATTAGGTTTATCATTAATTACCAATTCATTGCAAATTAAGGTGTCTCTAACATAAAATAAAACCCCACCACCTCTTTTACCTACTCTATCTTGTCTAAACAAATTATACCCAGCAATAGATAATAAATCATCATCACTTTCGGTAGCCCATGTCTCGGTAACTCCAATAATATCCAAACTCTCGTCTATAATTATGCTATTCAATTCTTCCATCTTGTTCCAAATACTACGAGCATTTGTATAAAAAACCTTAAGTAAGCCCATCTTACTTTTATTTAATGCTGCACGATTGTTTGAATCCCAAGTATTAAAATCTTTTCTCTTATTAGTCACCCTATTTCCGTTTCTACTAAAATCCCGATAGTTAGTACCCTTTCGAATTCTGCTCCTTAAACCATGCCCCCCATTCCAACTTAGTTTTTTGATTCTGAAGCCTCTAAAACCAAACCACTAACCATTTTGACCCCTGTAGAGCTCAGATGTAGGCCATCCCTAGCAATCCAATCTCGTTTACATTTACTCCACACATCAATAAACCTGATACTACGCTTAACGCAAATTTCCTTGAGTACCAGGTTCATACACCTAGCCCGTTGGTTTAACCAACTCCTATGCACTCCATACCTGGGAAGCAAACCAACCACTTGGACATTTGCCGAACAGTTGGTTGCTTTGTCCAACAGGGAATCCTATTGCTTTGTAAACTCATCATTGTTACTATGGCCTACATCGTTAGTTCCCACCCACAAAGTATCCACCACACATCCTCTTTATTAAATACCCCCTTCTTTTCAGCAACCCTATTTACATCTCTCACCCGAGCCCCTGGCAAACAACATCTAGCCACCTTACGTCTAACTCTGCCTATTGAGGCAAAGCCAAAATGTTTTAAAGGAGGGGTAGGTTTTTCAGCGTCAAAAAAAAAAACTTTTTCAATAAACTTTTTGTGGAAAAATGGTTTGATAAAATTTATTAAAACTTTTTATGCATTAGTATGTATCCATTATAGAATACTCTATAAAACTTTGGTCAAAAAATATAAACAGAACAGCCAGTGACAGAGCTTTTCACAGAGCACATTTAGAGAAAGATGATTTGCCGTGTTCACTGTATTTCAGCTAATTTATCTAAAAGCAAAAACTGTTTGAATTTAGTGAAAGTATCCATAATCCTCCTCCCCCCCCCCCAATGGTCTCAGTTTTTTTTATTTATTTATTTTTTTTAACTTTAAAATTTTGGCAGCCGATATAAGTTAAAAATGCTATTTTTCATGAAAGATTTCCCTGTTTTGTAAGTAAAGAACACGTTTAAAAATATAATAACTACAAAACTGAACGTTGGAGGGAAGTTTTTTAATATGCAGGACGTGCATACCAAATTTTAAATGAATCGGTTGAGAAGTTTTAAAATGGGAGTGAATACAGACTTTGAAAAAGTAGTTTTGAGAAAAATGCGTTTAAAGTTTTAGAAGCTAAACAGATTCCAGCTCCATAGAGGACAGACCCTGCAGCAGCTTTAATGTCCTTAGCCTCCCCTTTTTTTTGGATATTTATTTTATATTACACTAGTGGTACTAGCACGACTTTGCACACAATAGAAAAATTAAAAGGTCTTTTGGTTCGCCTGCATATTTACAAATAATGTATCACCAATGGGCTTGTACCCATGTTACGGTTCCATTTTATGATAATTTCGTAATTTACTCGTCCATCTTATGATATTTTGTTCTTAAAATTGGAATAGAAAAAGAACCACATCGAATTTTCGAAAAATCGCTTCGAGGTGCACACTCACATGCTACAAACTAACTTTGTGCCAATTTTCAAGAAAATCGGTCGAACAGTCTAGGCGCTATGCGCGTCACAGACATCCAGACATCCAGAGATCCTCCAGACAAACAGACTTTCAGCTTTATTATTAGTAAAGATTTAACTAACGCTAAGCAAGCAGCACTGACATTATGAGGATCCAAAGCTGACGGAGCTACAGTTTGAAGGAGCAGATTAAATGCTGGATACATTTGAGAATTATGCTAGGATAGACTTGAAATTGTACGAATATATTTTTTGAAATGTTTAACTACAAGAAAAGAAAAAAAAGAAAAAAAATGACTTTTTTAAAGTGCCAAACCCTACCCCTCTTTAAAGGTATGAACGCACAAAAATGGCTTTCAATGGAAAGTCAACAGAAAACATTGGATGAACTTGAAATTGATTACCGAAAGGCTAATGGAATTAATTAAAAAATGGAAAGTCAGAAAAGCCAAATTCTTCTTTTACTAGACAATGTAACCTCTCATCCAGATGTGAAACTGACCAATATACAGACTCCCCCCCCCACCTACAAATAATATATTCTGTCTGCCAACCTCTGGATCAAGGTGTCATAAAAAACTTCCTTCACTAATAAATCAGAAAAATCATTTCTATTGTCTAGGAATGGCTCAAAATTTTCAATGTGAAGGTATTTGATTGTGCGTGATCGATGTTGGTATCCTCGTTGGTTTTGGCCTACTTTGTCACTTCTAAAAGCTCTTCTTCCACTGAGTTCTAAACTGTGTGAGTTCCTCACTTTACTTCTAGAAAGAGCTCTGGAACCAATCGCATAAAATGTCTTCAGTGGCCCAAGCTCTATTATTAGCAGGACAAAATGCAGTTCATTATACGTAATCTGCAATCTTTAGGAGTTTGGATTTTAATAGAGGGGAAAATTTTATCTGTTTGCATTGCCGCATCCGCATAAAACCAAATCTCATCCGCGTAAAATAAAATAAAGGTGTCAAATCTTAAATCGCATAAAATAAACCAGTGTAAAACAAGAGTCTACTGTAAAACATACGAACAGTAAAAATTAGTCTTACAGGCATCTTCATGGATAAATGCAACATGAAAAAAAGTCAAAGACAACAATTACGAGCTGTTTTCTGAAAGTTGAGTTCTAAAAACAGCCTACCTGTTGCTGAAGGTACAGTAAATAACAAAGAACCCATTAATGAACTAACAAAATTAATATGCCTTAGTAATGAAAATGTTGATGAATATGCTGCCATCCATGGAGATGCTGAATGTGAAATAAATTCTTTAAAATGGAGGCAGTTAAAAGCATAACACATAAGAAAACTAAAGAGACAAAGATGAGAAGTTAATGTGATGCTCAAATATACATTGATGAACAAAGATGTGCTGCAAAGAAATAATGTAAGAGCTTAAAATTTCAACTACATCTTTTTAAAAAAACACTAGCAATGTTATGCTTATGTACTTTTTTTGCTTATTTAAAATTGTTTTACTATTTTGTGAAATTAAAGCATTAGTATTTCAATTCGTTCTTTTCTTGTACTTAAAAAGACATCACATTTGGCCACCAAATAAGTTTTCTTTTAATAAGTGTAAATAATTATTCTGTATTAAATAGACTATTTAGAAACTAATTCTTGTGAATTTTCAGTGTCCCCCGGCTAGGCAGACATCCCTTTAAACCAGACAATATTTATAGCCCCATAGGTGTCCGGAATTCGCAACTCCAACAATCTATAGAGGGCACTGCAGCCACCGTCGAATGGCGGATGAAAAAGTTAAAACAAACTCACGCCGTAACGTAGAAAATGCTAATAAGCCTAGTAATTTTTGTTTGTATGCATGACTTTTTTTTTGTTTCATTCTTTCTAAATTAATTATTAAAGTTTTGTGGATGTTCTGGCCCACATAGAAAGAAATGAGAATTCAAGAAGCATTATTAAACGTTAGAAATTAATGCAAATTTCGTAGTTCGTAGTTGTAAGCAGCCATTTCCCAGATGTTGAATTCGATATTTATCAATTCTTGATGGAACTATATTTTCATTGTGGCCATAAGACTGACAAGAATAACATTAAATGCTAAATAGTTTAATTATATGGCATTACCATTGATTATCAAAAGAGAAAGAAGATGCTTCTTTGTCTTGTGCTAATTATTTTACATTTGTAGCTGAGTTATTTCTCAAATTTCCAAATTGGTTAGTTTTAATTTTTTCTGTTTTGTATGTTTTTAATTTCTGAATTATAATTTAATTATGTCATGCTATGCAAATCATCGACAAAATTCTCACCGATATATGATGGTAGTTTTCTTTTTAATTCATCTACCATTATTTCTTTTAACTTATCGAATTCTGTATCTCTTTACAATTTTATTCCATTCATGATAAAAAAATAAAAATGGTTTACAACTAACATGTGTCAAGGGTTTTTTGCTCACACAGTACTAAAACTATAACCCTAAACTATAATCGCACTATTTTGGTGATGAAAATTCTTAGCGTTAAACATTTCTCATTTCGTTCTATGATAATATAATCAAGAAAATATTTTGCATACTGTCCATTCCAACTAAATGCTGCAGTAAAATAAGGTTCGTTTAATTAATTAATTTTTAAACTAGGCAGAGATGGAAGCCCGAATTCTTCTGCTAACGTTATTAAATCTTTCTTTCGAGCTCAAGAAAAAAAAAAACATCCATATTCTTACAAATTCACACAAAACAATAAAAAATTTTACCTTTTATAATGTTACCCTCTTTCAAAAAAAAAAAAAAAAAAAAAAGCTGCGAACAGACGAGCATAGGTAGTTGTTTTTAATTTCATGCAAATGCGAAGTTTGTTAATCCAGAGTTTTCTTGTGTTTACACTATCGCCATTTACCACAATCAACTCACTTTTTAAAGGGAAATAATGAAAACTAACATTATTCTGAGAAGCTCGAGACAATTCCTGTCACTGAAAGCAATCTAAGACACATCTTATGCATTATAAATACGCATAACAAACTGCCTATGTTTACCAACAGACACATGTGAAACGCAATGCTTTACCTTTTTTCTTTAATTTTATAAATCACCGCAAGGTAACGTATTCGAACGCTGGAGTTGCGAATAGAGATTTTTACTCTACTTTACAACAACACACTACTTACACCAGTGGCGGATCCAGCCGACTGTTTTGGAAGGGGCCATCCGAAATTTTTGAACAAACTCCGCAGGGCTGAATTTAGTTCCATGCCGCCCCTAGAATTTGAAATCTGCCCCCCCCCCCTAAAAGAAGCAAAATATCCTTGACTCAAAAAAAAAAAAAAAAAAACGTAAGAAAGTGTTCCCGCCCCGATGAAATTATCACAGTGATCTCCAACAAAATTTTTTATTCGGCAAATTTTGCTGACGATTCGACAAATACCATGATTGAGAAACATTTGAATTTCATAAGATGTGTGAAAGTAATCATTATTAAATTACAAGAAAAAATTGTCTCTATGGAAAATGAAAGAATGCTAATATTTTACGTTCAAGAATAACAATTTAATTCAAAAAATGTGTATTATAATAGCAAATTTGCCGCCACTGAAAATTTTGCCACCCTAGGCCTACTCTGCTTATTGGGAAATTGAGCCCTGATAACTCCCCAGAAATTTTGTTAAATTAAGTTTTAAAAACTCAATTTTCGGGATAACGAGATATTAGGTGAGGGGGTGGATTTAGGAATCTCCTTCGAAAATGTTTCAAAGTTTAAATTTTCGAGTAATTTTTGAAAATTAAGAAACTAAAAACGCATTTTGTCTATTTTTGATGATGTACGGAGAAAGGTCAGGTTTTGGCCGCTGGATCCAAAATACTTTTTGAAAATAAAGCTTAGAAACCAAAATATTCTGTCATTATACATTGAGAAGTTAGAAGAGGAGGGGTGCTCTTCTAGCTCTTCAGCTGTCCAGCCTAAAAATGCACCTTTAGGTAATGTTTGCTTACATTAAAGGAAGTGTGAAGGTGCTTAGTATCCTTCCTTCCTGGAAATATTTTGCCTTTGAGGCTCTAAAAATTCGATTTTTAACTATATTTATACATATTTTAGAAAGGGATGGAAGATTCGCGAGCTCCTCTGAAAAACCTCCTTTTAAAGCTATCATCACGATATAAACTAGGAAAGGAGGGGGTCCTATCAAAACTCGTTTGTAATTGAAGTCCAAAAAAGTTGCTTTTAAGCAAGTTAAGTGATAAGGGCTGGATAAGCTAGTTTCCGTTGACACTTTTTCCAAATAAAAGACTTAAAATGCAATTTTTTGCTACATATCAAGGCATTTGTGAAAGGGCATGGGAAAAGGGGGTTCTCCTCCTAAATTCGAAATTAAAGCCATAAAAACGAAAATTTACGCTCTCTTTGGTCTTGTGAACAATAGGTATACTCTGAGAACCGCAGCATTTAGAGATCGTCCAAGTGTCTGTAGTTGGAATCAATAAAGGATGTAAAAGATGGAGACAAATTTTGTAAAAAACAGTTTTGTTTTGAGGATAGGGGTATAATTTCTCTCCCAATTAAGGCCTATACTTCTTTTTCTGTAAAATACATGTGTTAAATTTTGTTATCTTCTCATAATATTTTCTTTTTTTTTCTTAAAAAAATTCCTACAATCACAAGGCTTTGGGAGGGGCCATGGCCCCCATGGCCCCCCTCTAGATCCGCCCCTGACTTACACTAAATATTTCAGTTGATTTAAACGAAAAAAAAAAATTGCACTATTTTTAAATTGCACCGATATCTAAATACAAAATAAATTAAATATGTGTGAAATGTCAATCAAAATTTAAAATATCGTCGCTAAGAAAATCGGTATGGAAAACGTACGTTCTGAAAACTACATTTTTTCAGACTTATAACACGATACACACCAGCATTAGCAAGTTTGTAGAATATAGAAAATGAATTGAAAGCTGTCAGTGTCACACATCAAAACAGTTTTATTTTCAGATTATGGGACTGAGTGACGAGCTGAGAAACACTTCTGTCTCTCTGGGGGTCTGACAGAAACAGACATGGAGTTTATAAGCTAATATCTCCATGGAAACAGATTTGAATACGTAAACAAAACAATGTTGCCAATTCATAATACTAAACTTCAAAATAATAGCGTTGTATAAAAGGCTGAACTCTTACATTTACATTTAACTTTGTTTTAAGTTATTTAGATTTCGATGAAAGTTAATATCATCTCTTCTTCAGTTCATCCAAGTAAATTTTAGTTCTAAAATTTTACTTGCATTGAAAAACGTTGCAAAATCGTTTAACCTAGAGTCTCTACGTTTTCATGTAGGGACTCTAATTTAACCTTGTTTCTTTTTTTAAACGAGTAACGTTGAAAATGAGGGCAATGATCTGGTATCTCCATAGCAACAGGACTTTGCAACAACGGGAGGAGAATCATAGAGTAAAGAAATATAAGTTCAAAGCGTTTAGTCGAATAATGCATTCAAAAAGTGAATGTGTGAGCAAACTGATTATTCAGATAGTGTAACTCGGTTAGTTTCGTGATGCGAAATTCTTAACGAAACTCACGAAGGAAAAGGGTGGTTGCTCCGTTTGAAAACATGGCGGCGCCCATCGCATACAATGTTTATGTTTTTAATGCGATATGTGCGGTACACATTCAGAGAGCTATGAATTTAATGTTGAGCATCTGAAATCTTGTAGCAAGTAGACATTAGAGATGGCAGGATTTAGAAAATTTTAGTAAAAGAAATTAAAATAAACGCTTTCACAATTTAATTATTTGTTTTAGACAACCAACAATAAACAAAAAAAATGTAATGTATTTTGAATTTTAATTGCCTTTACAAATTCATTGTATAACCTTTAGTCCAATTTAAATACATCCATGCCTACTGTTTCCAAGAACTTAATGGAAAAAAAAAAGTATAACAGGTTTTAAACAAACACATTTTGCATCTTACTTTAACGAATGAAAACTGCCACTTTTCAGGAGAGCTAAAACTGAATACAATTCTTTTCCACCTGAGGCATTTAATTCTTATCAATGTTTTAATTTTTATTTATAATTTTAAGAGTAAAACTATCGTTTGAAGTAGTTATAACCAGTAGGTAGACCTTTTTGAGTACTACGACAAACCATCAAATTTGAAAAACACTATTTTTCACATTCGTTAGTTTACCATTGTGCAGACGATATATCACTCTTTTAAACCTTTTTTCCAAAGTGTAAAGTGTACTCTGAATACATTGAAAGCCTTGATGTATTGAAACATGACTGTACTAAATTACACTTACGCTTTCATACTCTAAACCAGTGATTCCCAACCTGGGGGCGATCGCCCCCAAAGGGGCGATCAAACTCTTCTAGGGGGCGATAAATTTCTGGAGGGCGATAGGGGGGCGACCGGTATTCGGATATCTGGTAATGGGAAATTCTTGACCTTTAAAAAATATATTTATTGAAACAAATCGGTACACAATTCAGAAATATCTTTCAGAATACCTATGTTGTGTAATACCGAACCAATCATATGGCACGTCAAATGAAAGAAAGTCGTTCCCAGAAAATAAGGCATGTATGATTTACAGCTCAATCAAATCTGTTCGGTTAAAAAAAATCCGAAAAGCGAAAAATAATATCTTTTATTTTATTGCCATTTTCACGAGGATGAAAAAAAATCTTGTAGTACTGTCTGACCATTGGCGCCAGCATATATTTAACGCCGGAAAAGTGGATGGATATGTGTAGGAATGGATTTTTGCATTTACTTATCAGTTGTCATTCAGAATCTTGCAATCAGCGCATAAACCTCCTTACGTAGTTTCTATTGTTTGATTTAATTTGGTGAATTTCTGTTTAATTGTGCATGTTTCGTAGTGTGGAAGCTCGATATAAATTCGAAAAAGATGTGCCGTAAAAAGAAGTGTTTAGCTATTCAGCAGAGTATTTAAAATTTGGTTTTGTCACGTCACCGCAAAATGTGCAGTTTCCGCATTGTCTTTTGTGCCATAAAACATTTTCTAGCAATGAAACGATGAAACTCTCTCGAATGAAAGAGCATTTGTCAAGAGTACATGATGACGAAGTAAATAAACCTCTTAGTTATTTTCAAGACCTCAAAACAAAAGCGGATAAACGGCCAAAGGTGGGTGAATTACTCAGAAGACAAGCAACAGATCTTGACAAAGGGCTTCTTGCTTCTTACGAAGTGTCTCTTTTGATATCAAAATGTGGTAAGTCTCATACGATTGGCAAATCTCTTATTCTACCGGCTGCCAAAAAATAGTTGAAATTTTGCTTGGTGAGGGCTCTAGTAAAAAGAAAAGTCAATCTCTCCCCCTGAGTAAAAACAGTTTCCAGGAGAATAGATGAAATGACTGCTGACATTGAGTGCAAACTCATAAATGTTTTGAAACAAAGTAAATTTGCACTACAGATTGATGAATCAACTGTGACAGATAACAGAGCTATTTTATTAGCTTACGTGAGGTTTATTAATGAGCTGAAAGAGATAACTGAAGAAATGTTGTTCGCCAGAACTTTGATTACTGATACCAAGGGATCGTCGATTTTTAAAGGCGCTAATTGGAGCTTGCGTATCTCACAGATATTTTTGAAAAAATGAACGAAGTCAACATTAAGCTTCAAGGAAACAAGATGAACCTCATCAAGGCCAAAAGCATAATTTCAGCATTCATTGCCAAATTGAAATCCACAAGGCAAATATTGGCCGTAAAGAATTTATCCTGTTTCCGACTCTAAAAAAAAAAGTTTAATCGTGGATGATGAACTTCCTGAAGAAAAATTTTTAATTTTTATTGATCACCTTGATCAGTTAAAAAAGAACATGGGATCAAGGTTAGCAGATTTGATCAACTTACAAATTCCTGACTGGATTTTAGACCCATTTAGTTTTGAAGATATGAATGAACTTGAAAACTCTTTGCAGACAGTTTATGGATTTGAAATTTGATTGTGAATCAAAAATTACTTTCAAGAAATACGGTTACGAACTTGCCTGGGTGAAGCTTATGGGTACTTACCCACAACTTTGGAAAAAAGTTGAACACCTCCTCATCTCATTCCCCTCAACATATTTAGTTGAAAAATTATTTGGCTCTGTAGTGCAGTTTCTCACGAAGCAAAGAAATAGATTGGGTATCTGCCTCAAAGGGGACCTCAGATTAAATCTCACTAATATAAAGCCAGACATCAAAGCTTTAACAGAGTTCCATCAAGCACAAGGCAGCCATTAAAAAGGTAAGGTAAAAAAGAACAAATCTTAACAGTTAAAATTTTCAATTTTTTCCGAATTTCAATTTAAAAAAAGAATGTTACTGAAAAATGTAGTATTCTTATTTTTGCTAAGTATTCAAATGACGTTGGTTAATTAAAGCACTTCAAATTACGTTTTATCTTTTTTTTCTTTTGAGTGGGGAGGAGGTGAAGGGGTTAATAATAAAAAAAATCAATTTTAAAGCTAATTATTACTTTATCATGCACTTTTTGAAGCTTTAAACTAAAATTAGACGTTCAGTAACATTAATCTTCACTAAAATCAGCGCCATCTAATTTGTTTTTAAGGGAAGAACGTGGGGGGCGATAAGTATAATTTAACTTCCGAAAGGGGCGATGGGCCAAAAAAGGTTGGGAACCACTGCTCTAAACCCATTCTTAATCTAGTCAACAACACTGCAATACTAACCCAGCATTACGAGGGAGTTTTTCTTCTGCGGCTATGAATGAAAAAATAAAAGTCATCAACTATCATGATACATATTTGTTAAATAAACCGAACTCCCAACTAATGAGCCAGACTAGTTGGATTATATAGATAGTGTGAACTGCATGGTTTATGGTGCTAATGCAAACAAATTAGAATTTAATGTTCATAAAAGCATACAAGTCTACATTCAATTTTTATACGTGGGTTTTGGATATGTGGGGATTGAAACAGGGGCGGCAAATAGGAGGGGCAAGAGGGGGCGGTCGCACCCCCAAATTTTTCTCCAAACTTTCTGGCTTTTTCAGCACAGAAAAAAATGACGTAGAACCATGGTGAACTTTAACTCAAGAAGTAGTTTTCCTATATATAAGGCTAAATTCCTCATTGTGTGTGCCCAGTGTAACGATAAGACCCGGATCTATAAATTTCGGGCCCCCTGCAACAAAATCTGTAGGGCCTCTTCCCAATGGCCAGCAGCGTATATTTGCAGGCCTTAGTGCTTTTTTTTTTTCAATTTCTTGGGTCGTTTGGCCCCTTAAGGACATGCCCCCCCCCCCCCCCCCACTGCGGGATCTATGGGAACGCAGATCCGGACTTGGATCTGGAACGATTGTAGATACAGTATGAGAGGCCATGCAAGCAAGTGGTGTGCATGATTTTCAAAAGAAAATTCCTTGAGAATAACACTGATTTTACGCTCATATTTTAAGTGTATGTTTATTTATTGAGTGTATATTGCTTTTTTCAAGTACAGAAACATTCCAGCTACTCAATACATAGCATTCATTCAGAGAAACTTCTTAAAAATACACGCTATTTTTGAAAACATAAACATCACACATCAACAAATTCCTTCTTTAACTATGACTCGGATTGACACAAGATGGTCTTCAATAGTTAAAACAATAAAGCATTTCTCGATAATTTCAAAGCAGTGATTTGACGCCTGGCAGAATTATTGCAAAACGATTCCTTCAATAGTGAGAAAGCTGGTGCCCTCTAACATGAATGGCTTCGTTTAAATTTTATTTAATTTGTGTATATCGTGGAAAGTTTTTGAACAATGCTTTGCTCTATCAAAACATCTTCAATCCGTTACCGTTATTTTTTGACTATTCAAGTTTCAGTTCAGTCTGCAATTGAAACTGTTAATGATTTTAACTTGTATGTTTATTTCAACCAAGCGTGTAACTTTTCAAAAAAAATCTTTTTCTGCTCCAATTTAAAAAAAAAAAAATCAATTTAGGATATGTAACAAATATCTCCATGATGATGAAAAGTTAAATATTGATTTAATATTTTGTATAAACCAATAGATTCATTTTTAATGAAAATAACTCAAGATTTGATGAATATTTTTTCTGCATTGTTTGCTCTATATTATCTGGATTGGATGTTGAAAACAAAAAATAAAATATTTCAATGAGTCACGAAGCATTGTTTTGTAGATAGAGGCTAGATTATTCAATGATGAAAACTGAAGACCCTCGCAATTTTTAAAGTTGCCTGGGTAATTTTGAAGAGCAAGATCTGAAAAGTGTATTTTTATGCATAGCTTTGTTACCTCAATTAATTTTTTAACTAATCCAACCAGCTCAGCTAGTTGAGCAAGATCATTTTTATGTCTCAGGAGGTTAGAGACCTTTTGTCGGAGCACCATGGATCAAAAATTTTTTATGCGGAAAAAGAGCGCTACCCTGAGCATTGATGGATTAGTGCATGATTTCCTATTCTTCTGAATTCCGTAAAACATTCATTGAAAATTCACTGAAAGGTAAAAACTGTAGTATCAAGTTGTTTCATATAAAATGAATTAAGATTTTATCATAAATTTCAATACATTTTATAAGTTATCATGTTTTTAAACATTATTGATTGTTAATATTAGACTAGTTTTATGACCACCTCTTGTTCGTCAGTGTGCGTTTTGTACCATACTGAGGTAACTCATATTTAAGAAGCACGATCCCCCAAATGTAATGCTGAAATGCCGCCCCTGGATTGAAAATAAGTTGGAATCTTTCCTTTAAAAAAAAAATTATTTCAATTCTAATTATTTTTAGATTATTTTCATATTTTTGATAGCTTTAAATGTTATATTCATTGATTTTCTAGCTTTTTGGTAATCCGGTGCTGCACAATTTGTTTTACTTTTTATTGAAATTGTTAGTTAATGTTTTGAGATATTTGTGTCTGTTTATTAAAGTATTTATAAATTCCATCAAAAAACATGTCCATGTTTTTTCTTCTTTTTTTTTAATAGTTGGACGGTTTTATGATAAAGCATGCAATGCTGGATGCAATTTTTCCTAGCTGGGCCAACTCTTGAAACTGCTGCCCTTACCTTTCTTCCTTAAGCTTTTATATAAAGTTTCAATGAAAAATATGCAGAAAAAGGGTGAATTTGCTGTCTGGGCAAGGGCCCTGTCTGGCTTCTCCCTAGATTTGGCACTGTAAGCATGCTCTGATTTTCAGTTGGATGTTACAATTAGGGATGCTAGAAGTACCACTAAAGTATTTCTATTTTGTTTCTTCAATTCAAAACTTAAGGAATGGTTTTTTTATTATGTATAAAAATTACAAAGATAAATATAATTTAAAAATATTGAAGATACCATAACGAAAACTAATGCAAACTAACATGGGCCCACATGCAAAATTTTAAGGGTGGGGGGGGGGGGCTCAGATATTTTCCCAACGGAAACCGATTTCAGTACAGATTAGGGTTATTAGAATTTGACACTTTTAATAAATTCATTAATTGCTGGGGAAGAAATGTTTTTACATTTTTACGAAGAAAAAAGTACTTAAAAGCAAGGAAGTTCCAACTTTTCAGGGGGGCTTAAGGCCCACACTTGCCTTCCCCCCATATGAGCGTCCCTGCTAACCAAATGCAGTGAAATCTCCATTGCAAAACTTATAAAATCATTTAGTAGTTGAAAAAACTAGTCAAAAGTAGCGCGAGTACAGTGAAACTTTGGTAACTTGGCACCCGATAAGTCGACTACCCTGGTAAGGTAGGCTGACCAGTGAATGAACACTTCATATTTTTTGTGAAAAAATAGAGTTTTAAAACTTTTCTTGAATTGGCAAGTAACTCCCTTCTACCCATTTTCACTGGGTCAAGCTTTTTTTTTCATTTCAATCCCCCCCCCTTTCCCCCCCAAAAAAAAGCCTTACTGCAGAACCATAAAAAATCTCAATTTTTTAAAAATAACTACATACATCATTTGATGTGATTTTGCTGTCACATGGCAAATACTAAAAATTTTTAACGATGCTATGAATTTTTGAAAATGAAAATTTGCTTTCATGTTCATTCACTGGTCAGTCTATTCTAACTTGACATTTATTTTTCTCATGGTTAGGCTAATTTCAATAGGCGAAAACCTCTCCAACTTGACACACATTTGCAAGAATCCCTATAAGCCAACATCCAATAGCTGTTTTAGTCCAAATCTTTTCTAGAAAGCTCTGTTAGAGAATTCCATTTTTTACCCAGTGGAGGCAGCCCCTGGTCACTCTGTACTGTTAATGCAATTCTAAAAGGCTAGGAAAAATATAAACAGAGGAGTCCTGTAGAGAAAAAAAATACCATGATATGGTTTTCAAACAAGTGTGAGCAAGATTTTTCATCTTAAACAGACCTGACCGACAAGAAGCTTTTCTCTTTTTCCAAAAATTATGGATTTATTCCTCATGAAATATTGAAATAATAATAGTTAATTTATCATGTACTTTTCAACAAAAAAAGAAAATTCATTTACTGGGATTTTTTTCATAATGTGAATGCTAAAGATTAGTAAGCTTTCTAAAGAGTGATACGGAAACTCTTTACAAATTAAAATTATAGAACCTCAGTAATTTGACATCCACATTAGTTGACATGTTTTCATGTTCCTTTGGGTGTGAAGTTATTGGGGTTTCACTGTACATTGAAGTAAAAAGAATCTGTACATATAAGTTTTTGTCAAGTTGTATTTTTTCTCATTCATTGCTTTAAAATATTAATAAGATATTTTGCTACTTTGATGCATATTTTCACAGTTCTTCATACGTGTTTAACGCTCTATTTCCGCAATGATATTTTAAGAATTTCATGATTGAAAATAATATTTCTGCAATAGATGTTGCAATATGCAAACTGACTAAATTTACAAAAGTATTTATATTTTAAGAAGTATGTAGGACACTCAGGTAAAGTTTCTACAGTTAACCTACAGTCTGTTGTGGGAATAATTCAGTTTTCCATAGCAGACATTCCACAATCAAAGCAAATACTACATCCTGATAAATCTTTAAAAATAAACTTCTTTCGGTACTTTTGAATTACTTCCATCGACATGGTGCAGATCTAAGATCGTTCTCCCTTATGATTATGTAAAATTGTCAAACTGCTTTGTATTCTGTCAATCTTTTTTTAAGAAGTAAAATAGCATCTACAAGTGATTGAAAAGTGCTATCATAAAAAAAAAAGAATAAAAGCAAGAAAAATGCTTTATTTATTTTTTTAAGTTAAAAGCATCTACAATCAGTAGTGCCAAGAACAGAAATTTCTGAGATGCTTAAGAATTACACAAAATGTTTGTCAGCTGCTATATAAATTCATTTTTCCTGTTGCATTTTCAAGATTAAAAAGAACTATTAATTTTTGATTTACTAGGGGATCTGCACCCTACTCACTAATCCCTGAAGATTGCTTCACAATTTTATTTGGTTTGGGAAGATTTAAAGTGCCTGTTTAAAAAAATCTGATCAAAATGCACGTTATGATTGGAACAAAATAAAAATTGCGCTCTCCTTCCCGTAAAAAATAGTTTCAGCAAAAAGTTCATGAAATATAGAAAAATATTAAAATCAAACTCCAACCCCAAAGCAAAAAGAACTTTATAAAAATACCTATAACAGAATTATTTTAAAAATGCTATAAAGAGCAACGCTCTCCTTAGGTACAAACTAACTTTTACCGACTTTTATAGCTACAGGCCTCCTGAAGAAAGCAAAACGGCGCAGGGCTATATGCAAGGGGGTGGTTTATAGGGTTCAAACCCCGTCCGAAATTTTTCATCCAAAGAAATGTTTTCCATTATTTATCTATTCACATTTTGGTAACAAAAATAATGTTGTTATTATTTCAATTTTATTTGTGAAATGAAATTAGTATGACTGAAAAATTGTACAAATTCATTGTGTGTTTATGGTAGTTATTGAGAAATTCATTTATTATGTAACAATATAGTGTTTTATAAGAACATACCCTCCCTCCATTTAGGTAATCTTCATTTATTATGTAACAATATGGCGTTTTATAAGAACATACCCTCCCTCCATTTAGGTAATCTTCATCTATATATATAAAAATCTCGTGTCACGATGTTTGTTCGGGGTAAACTCCGAAACTACTGAACCGATTTTTATCAAATTTCATACCTATATGTAATTTGGTTCAACTTAAAAGCTTTAGTGGTGATTGAAGATTCATGCATTTCAATTTAAATATTGTTGTTTAGTCATTATGGTGTGATATCACCTGATCGATTCATCACCGACTTAGTTAACACTGATTTACAACGAGAAAAAACAGCGCAATGACGCTGTCTTAGCTACAATAATTGTGAAAAATGAGCCATTTCTGACAGCTGAAAACAAAAATCTTAATCAGATTGTGCTGACCGTTGATGGTGAACAAGGCTATACAGTTGTCGATGAAAACAAAGCCGTAAACATTCCAACTGAATTTTTAAATCCTCTGGATATACCAGGAATGCCATTAGACGATTTCCGGTTGGATATTGTTTCACCATTTTTTTTTTCACAGATAAAAACCCACCTAGATTATGCAACAGTACACGCTTCTTCATCAAAATTTCAACAATTTTGACGTAAAAGTTTAAAGGAGAAATTTTTGTGTTGCCACGTGATCCATTAATAGCGTCATGATTTTCAAACACATTTGGAAGGCTTCAATTTCCCATTTGTTTAGCTTTTGAAAAGACCATAAATACATCTCAAGACCAAACAATGTCTACTTTTGGTCTGAACTTGAAACATACATGTTTCTCTCATGGGCAACTATCTATCACCTACTCACAAGTGGGAAAGTTATCATACCAATTCGTGTTAGCAAAATCCAGGTTAAACAAGAATATTGTTCACAACTTAGTTCTTAGATAATTTTCAGTCTTCAAATAATAGAAACACTAATATCGAAGTCAATGTTATTTACCTCATTTATAAAATTTAATTTTTATATGTTTTTAATTTAGTTAATGTGTTTTGTAAAGAAGTTATTTATTATAAACTATAGAGAAATCTGAGATGAATAAAATATAGTGTACATTCTAAGAGTATATGTTGGTTTATGCTTAATTTCTACGTTCCGATATTTTACAATCAAATTCGATATTTACTGTCACTTCCAAGTTATTTTGCTTTTATTTTTGGCAGAAGTCATCTTGAAAAATTTACTAAGCGTAACTACAGAGCTTTTACAATTGAAGATTTAGTTAGTACTTAACACAATAAGTAGTACAATAAGTACTTAATTCAGTCTAATACGCCCATTATCAATCTCATATGTTTTAAAATTGGCTAAACTATTTTAAGCTTTACTAAAATATAATTAGATTCTATTAAAATATTAAGTAAAATAATATTTTAATCCAACCACTTTGCCACAGCAACGCGTGGCTGGGTCAGCTAGTTAGTTTATTATGTAACAATATGGCGTTTTATAAGAACACTAGCAAAAATACCCGTCGTTGCCTGGGTCAGTAATAATTGTGAGAAACAATTGCTACTTTCTTTCGTTTTCTGTTTTAACTAAAAGAACTCAAAATACAACCGCTTTGACGTGATTAAAAATCGAGTTTCTACCTTACCTATAAAAGTAAAATAGCAATAAGTATAAAGAAGGAACAAATATTCATTTAGAAACGAAAACACGAATTTAAGCACATAAAAATTTGAAAAATTTCCAAAATATGAACTAACAAAAACAAAGATTACTAAAAAAAATGTACGCTTGCTTCATTTTATTAAATAGTACACACACAGAAAAAGAAAAAAAAAAACTCTCCACAATGTTTCCCTCAGGGTGCGAAAAGTAGAGTTTCCAAATGTTTAAATGACTTTAAACTCATGTTTACTCCAGAGAAGCCTTGATTCAAAATTTTCATTATGATTACTTTTAATCTTGTTGTTAGGCAACAAATTTTTGTAACAATGGATTTTATATTTAATCACAAAGAAATTACCTAGAGAGGCCCTGCTATACTAAGAAATTGAAGCCGGAAGTTCCACCGCTGTACCCCAAGATCCTTAGCATCTTGCTAAGTACTTAAAGATACATCTTGATTCAAAACATTCCATTACTGAATCTCAACTGGTTGTTAATTTAAACTTGGATATTGTTGCACGAATATGAAGCACGTTTTTGAAATTGCATTAAAACATGAATTAAAATGCAAACCAATCTGCCAGCTACTTTATACGGTCTCTTTGCGAGATTGGTGAAAACTATACTCGCGAAGCGATCATGTTATCATAATCCCGCTCATCATTGCACCGCTGTATCCCATAATTCCGGCTTCAATTTCATCTCCTTTTTCCCCCATAGACGGAGCCTCTCTATGTATATTTCTTTACTCTGTTTAATCATAACATGGGGAAATTACATGAAATTTACTGTTTTCCAACATAACTTTTTTAAACTAAGTTTTTAATTAATAAATTATAGCCTAAGTTGCTCCCTGATAATGTAGCTATATATGGTGAAAAAATGGTTGAAATCCGTCCAGTAGTTTTGAAGTTTACCCCAGACATCCAGACAGAAGTAGCCCTTTATGTATAAAGATAAGGATGCAACTCCTAAGAAAGCTATAAATGTCATGCTTGCTCCAGAGAGGCCTTGATTCAAAATTTACATTATCATTACTTTTAATGTTGCTGTTGTTAGGCAACGAATTTTCCTAACAATGGGTTTAATCTTTAATCATTTGATGTGGAAATTACATGACATTTACTTTTCTCGATCACGACGTTTTTAAACTAAGTTTTTTAGCAATAAATTATAGCCTAAGTTGTTCCCTGATAATGTAGCTATCTGTGGTGGAAAAATGGGTAAAATCCGTCCAGTAGTTTTGAAGTTTACCCCAGACATCCAGACAGAGATTAGCCCTTTATGTATAAAGATACCCTCCCTCCATTTAGGTAATCTATTGTAACAAACATCAATAGTATGCACATGAAACCAAATTTGATAGACCATATAATTGTTTCAAAAAATGTGTTTGGTAAAAACCCCTCCAGAACAAAAGTCTGGTTACGGCACTGAAACAGCCGTTTTGAACCTTTGAAAAGTCACTTTCAAATTCGTAGTCTCTAGTAATATTTTACTCTTTAGCTCCGAGCATGAATTGAGTCGAGTCTAGGATTTTCACTAAATTAGAAACTCTTATATCTACTGTTCGAATTGAGAAAATTGGAATAAGCTCAGTCTGATAGAGAAAAAAAGCTCTTTCAAATGATAGGATGTTAAAGGGTGTGGGGAATTTTGCATCCCTTCAATAGGCTATTAAGTAAAATTTTAGCTTAAAAAATTTATTAAAAAAAACAATTCGAAATTTAAAAAAAAAGTTGATTTAATTATGCCGCTTGGATTTCAAGGTAAGATTTTTCAGTTATGCATGCAACAGGTCTGTCTATGAAGAATTGTTATTGATAGCCATTTAACTTCTAATAGTTGAGACAAAACCTCTGCCTTTTGTTTTTAGGTCCTATTTATAGCTTACAAGCATTTTGTGCTTCAACCTAATGCAATACTGTGTAATATGTTCAGTAAATTACCGCCCGTTAGCCAGGGCTAAAGCAGAAATACATGAAATACACCGCCAGCTCAGTCATTTCCAGCCGAGGACTGCAGTTTTGTGCCTATTAGCACTCATCAGCCCGGCAAGGGAAGTGACTGAGCTGGAGATGGAAAACCTCTTAAGGAAGCCAAGAGTGCGAAACAAACTCCAGCTCAGTCACTTTCCTTGCCGGGCTGATGAGTGCTAATAAGCACGAAACTGCAGTCCTCGGCTGGAAATGACTGGGCTGGCGGTGTATTTCATGTGTAATATGTATTTGGAACTTATTCTTTCTTAGTTTGTGGTTTTGGTTTCTGATCATTGGATGAAACTTCCTTGGATGATGAGTCTAGTTTTTCATCACTTTCTGTATTCATCTATATTTTATTTAATTTACTGTTAACTATGTCAACAACTGTGAAGAAGGCTTCTTCGTTTATATATTTTAATATTTTATATTTTGGTGAGACAGCTAGAAGTAAACAAAATTTGATGTATAAAGACTTCAAATGCTAAGAAATTGTATAATAAAATGCTTTATTCTAAAAATATATAAATACTAACATAAAACCAATGAAATATTTTAATGACAAGTCTAAATTTTAATCACAAGTAAAGACTTCTCTTTTACAATTATATTAGGTCTGAATTCAAATACAAAACCGAGTAGATTTCATTGATACATTATTACCACACTATATATAAAATACATATAATACACAGTGATGTTTCCATAGGGTATACTCCATATACGCCGTATACCCTCAAGTTTCAAAAATTTTCATATTATGCCACATTATGTATATGATCTCATACACATATTGTGTGTAATGGATTACTGGGAGTATACCCTCAGAAAAATGGATGGGAACATCACTGATAAAACATATTTGAACACACATGCACTGATACATTCACCTCTATAAAAACATGCATATTCTCAAATACAGTGTATTTTAATGTGCTCCATATGATGTGATTGCAAAGATGAAAAAAAATAAAGCAAATAAAAACCTTGGCTAGTTTAAATATTTTTCAAAAATGAATAGAAAATATATTTAACTTAATGATTTAAATTCTAACATTCAAAAACAGAGTTAGAGAATTCATATTTCCTTTTACAACACTTTCAATGTATACATACAATTTTTGAGAATAAATTTCATTATTATAAATACAAATAGAAGTTAATTACAGACAAATAAAATAATTATATACATGATTTAATGTTACAGATGAATAAACACAAATGGTGCTTTTTAAATAAATAATCTTTTTAAAATACTTGATTCAAAAGTAATCATGATGCATAAATTCATTGAACTAGGTTCTTTTTTAAAACAATTTTTTTCTTACAATAAGGACATAGTGCATTGTTTAATTTCTTTGATTTTTGATACCTTCCACACCTGAAAAGAAAAAAATTCCAATTAAATGAATATAAAAGATTGATTGATGATTGATTGTGAAACCAGATTACTTTATTTTAAGCATAAAATCTCTAAAACTTTTTGTCAAGTTGTTATTAAAACTTAAATCATATTTTGGACAATCGCCTGCCTCAAAATGAATAACTTTGCTAATAAAGGTACTGTGTAAAGCATTTTCAAATGTTTGTTTATTATTATTATTGTGCTCAAACATTAACATTTAAAAAAAAATAAATAAATAAAAAAAATAAGGGAAAGCATACAATTATATTAGTTGATGAACACATACAACGCTAAACATTTTAAAACATGTATCAGGAAAAGCTAAATACATCTTTCTTTTTGTGCATAAGAACATCAGAACTAAGATGTATATCAAAATACAATCACACATGAATTTTTAAAAACTTTACACGCAAAAAGAAATCTAAGGTATAATCCTTGTCAACAAAGACAGTGAGGTTACCTTCATAGTCACGAAAATCTTTGAATTCAACACATGCTAAAACTCGGAAAATAGTAAGTTAAAAGCATATTTTAATTTCCTCAAAAAAATTGGGGGTCAAAGATGGCCATGCGGGCGGGCACCGATTCTCACTTCCAAACTTTGCAAAAATGTCAAACTGCATTACATCCAGAACAGTGCAGGATAATTTTTTACAATTTTTTGTAGTTGAAAGATAATTATTTATTCTTTTAGACAATGTGTACTATTTGGAAATATGTCTTTACTTTTTTTGCTACAGCGTTTTGAAAAATATTTCAAAATCAATTTTTGTTTTTTAAATGCCAATTTCAAAATTCTTTTTACTGTATCATTCAGTACTATATTCCCTGAACCACCCGCCTCCCCTCCTATATTACCATTTTTGAGTTCGGCAGTTTCAAGAGGCATTTAAAAAAAGAACTGTATATGTAAAGGTAGATTTGAAAATTCAAAACTTTATTTAGCAGCAAATGGCCCGAAAATATTTAATTTAGTTGCCACTTTATCCAAGACTGATTTTTGTGAAAACAAGAAAGCACTGTGCTGAAAGGTTGCGGGAAAAGGTACAATCGGGGCAATTGGCTAAAGTCTGCATTTTTGTTATCATAAAAAAATTAAATTCCTGGATGAAGTGACAACTAAAAATAAAAATGGGGCTTTATCGAGGTAGCCAAACTCTTCCGATTCACAGCGCCCTTCAAAGAATTTGAATTTTTTCGCAGTACACTAAAATACTTTACTAGTGTTTTAGTTGGGGAGGGAGACTTCATCCTCCGAAATAATTGGTTTTTTGCTCTAAAAGAAATGAAAATGCAGTGTAAATTGATTTCAAACCAAATTTTCTTTTGGTAAGTCTTCCCAAACCCCAAGGTAAGTTTCCTGAAACATTTTTTCCCCATCTGCAGCACCAACTATATACATATCTTTCGATGCCATGGACACTTATCTGCATCCCTAGCCTCTTCCTGCGCCATCCAGTGTGAAAACCCTTGGGCCTTACTGTTGCAAAACTAATTTCTGCAGCTGAGCTAAAAATAAGATAGTTTCTTAAAGTTTTATGCCTTCATACAATAGTAGACAAAACTATAGACTCAAAATATTTTGATTTGTTTTAATCATGACTTAATTCAGTTTAGCTCTTTACATTGAAATAAAAATGAATGATTGAGAAAATAGTTCAAATTTAGTATAACTCAGTTAAATTAAAAAAATTGATGTACTTGCGTAACTTCAATATTTTATCATTATGTAAAACCTGGATCCAAACTTCGGATTCAAAGAGGAATTTTCCTCTTTGGATAATTTCCAAAATTAAATTTCCAGAAACATGATTATAGACTATGTTTTATGATGTTGTCAGGGGGTTTAGGGAGGCTCTCCTAGAATTTCTCAAAACTGAAGCCCTAAAAATTTTGTTAAGATGATCTTCGATGATAGATATTAAGTGGAGGGGAGGTTCAATTTTACCAAATTGAAATCCTAAAAACGAAATTTTATATAATGACAATATGAGATAGGGTTCGGGAACTTTCCTCTGGAACTCTTTTATCTAATGTAAAATGAAGAAATAAGGTTCAGAGTATGTGTAAACTGAACCCTTGGAACGAGAAACTGTCCAACAATTAAGAATATAGTGTATTGTAATTAATTTGAAAGTTGCTAAGAAATAAATAAGTTGCATATTAAATTATATTTACATTCAGACCTCTATATAAGGTCACCCACATATAAGGTCACTTTTCTTGAGTCCTGGCTCAGAGAAAAGGTATTTTATGTTATGAAATTATTGGATATATGGTCAGGTTTTGAATACCATAATCGCTTATAAGGTCATTTTTGTCTGACTTTTTTGAGGAATTTTAATGTCACACTGACTCAATTCAAAGAATTTTCCTTGGTGCGTGGTCTTTTATCGGTTAAAAGTTATTTTTTCTCCTAAAGTAGTATAAAAGTACCAAGAATGTAATAAAAGGTGAAAATAACGACAGTGATACTGAAATGTTGACACAAGCGGAAACACACACTTGGGGCATATATATCAAAAGACATTTTTTTAAAATGATATGAGAGAGCTGAATTTTTCTCTAGAAAATCCAAACCTTAAAAAAATGAGAAAAATTAAGCAGTCCTGCATTTTGAATTATTTTGAGTAGCATAAATTGTGCATCAGTACTTTTCTTGACCATACTTATACACAATTGCAATCCGAATTAAAATTAATGGAAGAAATAAACATATTTTGAATTTTAATTGATTCAATTCAATTTAGAGTTATAATAAACTGATAATTTTGAACGAATTAAATTTTACAGAGAAATGAACTGTGTAAATACTTGCTTATTTTCTGAATCGGTCACTCCTCTTATAAGGTCAGTTTCGGTAAGTAAATGGGTGACCTTATATTGAGGTCCGACTGTAGATAGCAATTAAGTGAACAACTTCAGTTCAGGGTTCATACTCTATTTAGATGAAAAAAATCCATGACTTTTCCAAGACTTTTTCATGACTTCATAAAAATTTTCATGACCTTGTTACATGAAGAGAATAGTACTATTTAATATCAAACTTTCCATTTTTTTAAAATGAGTATTAGCAAAACTTCCACATTAATGCCACTATCTCATCCAAGCATTTAATAATTGAAAAACAATCAGTGTACACCTAAAAAACTAAACTTCGTATATATCTTCTTCATATAAATTTAAGTAAAGTAAAAATACAGTGAATCAAACATAAAGATGTTTAAATGTGTAGTTTTTTATATGTATTTTTTTATAAGCAGGCAAAATGATAATGAATGGGACAAAAGTTGAATGAGTTATTACTAAATTTCTATAAATTTGGTTTAAAAGGCTTTTAGTGTCAACAGTACATTTAATCATCCGAATAACTTGACAGTACTTGGGCTCTTCAAAGTAAAGAAACATTCTTTACTAAATTCATGTTTCTAAACCAGATATTTATTTAAAAAACACATTCAGCAATGAATAGATCTTCTGATTCAAATCTACTTGTTTACTTATTTGCACATTTTCAAATGCATAAAAATTAATAGATTCAGAAATTCTGGAATATAGTGTTTGATTCTTGACACTGAACATAGCAGTGGGTCGCATGAATCAGTTTTGAGAGCCATATGTTGGACACTACTGTTTTAGGGTATTAGAATTCCTCTATTTATGTATTCTATCACCTGACTCCTGTCTTTATTTTTTTAAATCTTCAACAAATTAAGATAAATTTTAAAATAAATTTTATACAAGTTATGGAAACGAACTCTAATGCAATTGAATTGCGTTTTATGAGTGCATGTGGCAAAAATCAAGAACGTGCAAGTTCGCTACTACAGAATATAAAATATTAAAAATGTTGAAAATAATGTAGCTTCAAAATGGGTGATGTCCAAGCAGTAAAATCGCATTGCAAAAAAAAAAAAAAAAGGTGTGGCTGCTACAGAATGGATGCAATGAAATTTCAAAATTCAGATTTATCGGGATCGTTCAATTTTCCAGTTTTAATAGTTTTTATGTGCAACACTGTTGAATCACTCAAAATGTCTAATGCTCTTTAAGCAACTACTAATTTATCTTTGTCCAGGACATTTTTCCATGACTCTAAATAAATTTCTATGACTGTGGCTGAAAATTTCAATTTTCCATGACTTTTCCAGGTCTGAAATTTGCTAATTTTTTTTCCATGACTTTCCAGGATTTCCATGACCTGTACGAACCCTGTCAGTAGCTTTAAAATTAAGCTAATACACTATTGCTTTCATTAAGCTTCTAGCTTTGAAACTTACAAAGAAATAGTGTCAGTTTTTAACAATCTATTGGGAGAAATGCGCCAATAATGAGCATTGATCAAGTCATCGTTCATTAATCAAGAATTCAGGATTATAGAACATCCAGAGACATCAGACAATAAAAACCTAATTTTTATTATTTATTTTACATAAACCAAAGTATGAGCAAAATGCACATTCCTTGCACATCTAGTTTGATCAAAATTCTAAACATTTATTCTCTAGATAATTAAAAGTCATATGCACAATGAACACGGATGTAAAACTATAATCATGAAAAATATAAACTTTTGATATCATTTGTTACCCCTTTAACAGAAAAGCTTTTGTTTAAAAAATTCAATCCTTTTTCAGTAAAATGTTTTTTAATTAAATATACTAAACATTTGTACTATGTAAATGAAAAATTAAGATTAAGAAAAAAAATCGACATTCACTAATTTTTAAAAATTAACATTACATTTATATATAAGTTGATTGTACACTAGGGTGGGCCGAAAAAACTTTTTTTGGAAATCTGTTTTTGGATAGTGCGGAAAAGTTGCTATATGGGCCCGTTATTACCCATAAAAATTTTCGCTAAATTTGTTTAATATTTAGCCGGCGCTATTTGACCTTGAAAAACTGAAAAAAAGGGCAAAAATGTACTTTTTTCAAAAAAAAAAAAAGGGGGGGGGATGGGGTTCGAAAATAAAAGTTTGAAGCCAGTTTCAGCAAACATTAGAAGTATCTGGCAGTGAATTAGTTGAAATCCTCAAAGACTTTTATACATTTCGTAGAATATTTAGCTACGCTCCTTTAAGACTGAAACATGGGAAACATGAAAAAAAAAAAAAGTTTCGTATTAAGTAAATACTGAAATGTTACTTAATACGTTACTTAGAAAAAACTGAAAATTCAATCAATTTTATCCGACATTTGTACGCCAATTTTAAAAAATGCACACACTCCAACAAAAAATAGTTATATAAGATGCTAATTTTTTAATCTTCGGTTCCAATTGTTTCTCATGGATAATAAACGGCGCTCAACTGCTTCTATTATTCCTAAGGTTATTTTAACACTATTATATATATATATGACAAATAGAGACAGACTTTGACAACAAGCCCTAACAACCCTAAACAACAAAAATATGTAGTCGATAAAAACAAAATAAGGATAAAAAAAGGAGCGAGCTAAGAGAAAGGGACTTAAAAGCAGTTACAGGAGCAGCTATAAAGAATTTGTATTTTGACGGCCGCAAAGATGACACCCTTCAAATGACATCTAGCCATCAAAAATTAGCATCTGAAGCACATGTAGCACTGATAGAAGAACCAGGTAGCAAATACATCGGTCATTTATCACTAACAGTTGGTGAAAGTGCAAAAGAAATTTCGCAAGGTATTATAGGCTTTGCAAAAAAGTATAATATGAGCTTACTTAACTTATCGGTTATTGGATGCGAAGGAACAAATGTAAATACGAGATGGAAAGGTGGAGTAATTCGTTTACTTGAGACATACCTCAAAAGACCTTTACAGTGGAACATATGTCCGCTGCATACTAATGAGTTGCCACTGAGGCATCTTTTTCTGGAATTGGACGGTTGCACAAAGGGGCCACATTCATATTCTGGAGCTATCGAACAACTTCTTAGAGATAAATAAATACCTTTGTGCTGAATAGTAAAGTCAGACCAAACAACGTAAGTAGAAGCACAAATTTGTAAATTACAGCTGTAATTTACAAATTTGTGCTTCTACTTACGTTGTTTGGTCTGACTTTAACTTCTTAGAGGTTGTAAAAAAAATCCGGTGGTCAAATTTGATAAAATTGACTGCAATCCTCTGGTTTCGGACGTGGAAGATTTAAAAAAATTTAAGTACTGAACAACAATATTTGAACAGAATCTGTTTTGCCATAAAAGATGGTAGTTGTCCTTCTAGCGTGGCTATCAGTAGCCCAGGCAAACTCAGTCATGCGCGATGGCTGACAACTGCAAACCGTTTGGTGCGTTTGTATATAGGCACTCTAACTCCATCAGAAAACCTTACAATGCTTGTAAAGTATGTAATTTTAGTTTATGCTCCAATGTGGTTTGAAATAAAAATAAAACCGAACTGCCAGTACCGCGCCCAACATTTTTGGGAAAATCATTTCTCTTGCAAGGCAGTTTCCAGACAACGTTAAGGAGATAATTTTCAAAGATCTCTCAAGTAATGCATATTTCGCTCATCCTGAACAGCTACTGTTGACAATGTTGTTTGACTCAAGAAAATACATTCGGGAATTAGCTGTTACAGGGTTGCCACGCACCGGGAAAACCGTGAAAACCTGGAATTGTCAGGGAAAATGAAAATGGCCGAAAATCAGGGAAATGTCAGGGAAAATGAAAAATTGCATATTTCCGATCGTTCTTAGCACGGCCCGCGGTCTATGACGTCCAAAAAAAAAAAAACTTTCAGCCTTGTTTTTTTCGCCGCCATTCCCTTCCCAGTCATTCCCCTCTTTCTTCTTCCCCCTGCAGCTCTTTTTATCAACTCTCTGCCATTGGCGCGTGCGCCATAGCAGTCGGCGGCGGACATGCGCAGAAGGTACTTATTTTCTTCCTCGTTTGAGCGGGCTCTGTTTAAACGCTGCTTGTTTACGTCAGCAGTTCTGAAGTTGTTATGATGCACAGCACATTGTTTTGTCTGCGAGTGCGACTGAAGTTTTTAATGAGCTGCAATAATCTTTTCATATTTTATATTATTTCTTTAAATTAATTAATGAAATCGTATTATTCTAAACAATTTAGTTCATTAGACAATTTTAAACTTAGAAAGTTTCTTTTTTACAGAAGTATCGCTAATCTTTTAGTATTTTGGTAGTGATCTTTAAAGATTTCCTATGCGCTTCTTTCTTTCAAAATAAAAGTAATCCCATTAAAAAAAAATCTGTACATCAGAGAAGTTTCTGATCAATGCTCAAAATTTAACTTTATGACTGGGTGCCCACAGGAGTGATTATGGCGCAAGTTGCGCCATCAAATTTTTTTTGGGGGGGGAGGGGGGATTTTTTAATTATTTTACTTTATTTTTATTCAAATTATTTACTCATATTATTTTACTTTATTGTTTTCATCTGTGTGTGTGTATTTTATTGGGGAGGAGCACACTTTTCTTTGAAAACAATAATAATTAAAAATAAATAAATAGGTTAAAAAAAATAAAAAAAGAGGGTTAAAAATAAAAAAAAGCGCTAAGGCGTTCAGAAATATTGGGGGGGGGGGGGCATTGAACTTGGGGAGGAGCACCCCTGTTTTATGAGCAACAAACAGGGGAAATATGTGAAGCTAAAAGATGCATGATTTTTTTTCAGGCCAAAGTCTAAAAGCGCTTTGAGTTCAATGGATTGGAGAGGTAGAAGGCAATAATTGAAAAAGTTTAGGTTTCATAAGTTTTTAGTTCAGATTATTTTAGCAATTAACTTTATTTTTGTGATACAGATGTCACAATTGTTAATTTTGCAGTTCTTTCACTTGATGTAAGGCAGTGGCTCCTCGCTATTGAAAATTAGATATGCTACATTTACATTAATTGTTTATTACAGTGATTTGCTTCACTTGTGTTAGTACATTAGGGTAGTTCAAAAGTACACTTAAAAAAAAAAGATTTCTCCTAGAAAACAGGACACCACTCAATATTTTTAGACTTGTGGATAGTAAAATACTGGAGGAATTTTAACTTCCTATTCCAACTGAAATTGGGTGCTCGACCCCCTCCCTCAAACTTCATAAGTATGAGGAGGGGGTTAAAAAATACATTGAACTGAAAAAACCAATGTTTACTATAATCTACACGAGTTATATGCATATTCATTGCAATAAAATAATTACTAACATAAAAAAAAGCTGGGGAAATTAAATGTTTCTAAATTTGTAGGTTTTTTTTATACTAGGGCTAATGTTAAATTAAGGGGTCATTGAGCACCCTCTTAAAATTTGAGTAAGAAGCTAAAACTTTTACAGCACAATACTATTAGTAAGTCTAAAAAAAATAAGGGGTGTCTTGGACTCGAGCTAAAAGAAAAAAAAAATTGAACCACCCTTAGTACATATTTTTGATTATTTCAGCTTGAGTAAATTAAATTTGGTAATCATTGTTTGTAAAGTTTGAAAATGAGGTAAGTTTTATCAAAATTTGAGATGTATATATTAATGTTGCAAAATGAAGGTGGAGATCGATAACCTGGAATTTTTCTCAAAACCACCTGGAAAACCTGGAAATGTCAGGGAATTTCATTCTTGAACTTCTGTGGCAACCCTGTGTTAGGCGCATTCTGAACTGTAGAAATAAGAAGACGAAGAGCTCGGATGGTGTACGATTTTTTGAGAGTCCGAAACTCAATTTTGAAGCCGTTGATTATGTTGATTTAGTTGATTGGGCAAACTGTGTTGTAACAGAGCCACCTCTTACAATGCATCTAAAAGACCAACAATGGAAAGAAATGTGCAAAGAACATTCTACAGAGTATACTTTCGAGAAATTTCCCTGTCACACGCAAGCTGTGAAACGTTGCGTGAAACTAATAACCGAAGCTGCAATAAAAGTTCGTGGTGAAACTGCACGAGATGGATACATTCGTGCTAAACTTCAAGCTAGGAAAGAACTTCCATCATTTGATAACAAGGGACAATATTATTCCAAAAAAAAATTTTCATTATGCATGAGGTATTATAAATCAAATTTGAAGATTTCTTTTTTAAAATTTTATTATCTATATATGTAGTTCTCGAAAATGTATGATACTATTGCGTGATAATAATTACTATGATTAATGGCGCTATTTAATTAATTAGTCTATGATTTAATTTTGAAAAATAATTTTCACATTGGTTTTTAAAGAAATTCAATATTTTTCATTTTTCTCCAATTTTTGATGTCGGAAAGGAGCGGTTAAATGCTCATTAAAATCAATGAAACATTTTATGGGCTCGAACTGGCTCATTATATAACATTTTCAGTGCATTCCAGCAAAATATTTGGAATTCAGTTTTTAAAAAAAAATTTCGACAAAAATTCATTTCTCTCTTTTTTTTCGGTTTTTCAGTGTGAAATAGCGCCGGCTAGATATTTTTTAATATCCAAGAAATTTTTTGTGAGTGCTAACTAGTTCACTACGCAACTTTTGCGCGCTATCCAAAAATTGATTTCGAAAAAAAAAAATTTTCGGCTTATTTCGGCCCACCCTATTGTACACGACAAAACTTTCAGTGTATATCTGTGAGAGGAAATACGCTATCACTTCAAATCCCTTTTTTCAAGAAATAGTTTTTTAAACTTAAGAAATTGACTAACTTAGAACTTGTCTTCTGATTATACTGAACAGCAGAGTAAAAAACAAACTAAAAGTTTGAAATTACCAAAAAACTGAAATTAATTAAATAATGTAAAAAAAAGTTCTAACTAATCAATTAAGGATTTAAGAAAATTTCAGGTACTTACTTCCATGTACAACTTTCACATTTGTACAAAAATGGATAAGAGATTTCATAATTGTGACATCTTTGAGGTACATCAATTTCAGGAAGGATTAATTTACATCGTGCAGCCCTTAATGTAAAAAAAAAAGAACATTAAAAAATCTTATTCAACAATGCAATAGTAGAATGCAGTTAACCTTCGGTATATTACTTAATTGGATACATTTCGCTTTTGTCGCCTAGAAAATTCAAATTAAAAACAT
This sequence comes from Uloborus diversus, assembly GCF_026930045.1. Taxonomy (NCBI): domain Eukaryota; kingdom Metazoa; phylum Arthropoda; class Arachnida; order Araneae; family Uloboridae; genus Uloborus; species Uloborus diversus. The sequence continues at coordinate 186,494,502 of NC_072734.1, read as the reverse complement.
TCATTTAGGCTTGAAACCAACCAAGCTAAAATAATGTATTTCACAATAAAAGTATTTTTGCACTTTTTTTTCATTAAAAAACAAGGGATGTTTTTCTTCATTTTAAATTGACTGCAATTTAACATGCAGTGGCCCTGAATAAGAAACACTAAAGTCTTTGTAAACAGGGCTTAATTTCTAATGAAAGAAGTGCAGGAGTCCTATAGTTCCCAGAACTTATTAGGCCCTGTTTGTAAAATTTCACATACCATTTATCTATAATTAGGTGAATGGTTATTTCTAATAATCTCAATGGTATTGCCTTTTTGAATAGATCATGCTTTTTTTGTAGTTCCCAACAAGCTCAATACAATATGGTGATACTGTATAGCTAACAGCCATTTATGTATACTTCAAACAGACAAAACATGTTCATCGTGTAACCATTTTTGAGCACAAACTATTTTGGAGCAACAGATTAATCCGATTTGGAATGCAATTTTTTTTAGGGTTGGGGAGAGGGGGGTGGCAGCATATAAGATTAATAGTAGATAAACACAATAAACATGTTTTTATTCTAGAGTTTTAGTCCCAGCAGAAAAAAGTGAATTAATTTACAGATATGTACAAGGAAGTTGTTAACAGTTTCTAAAATATCCACAACAATTATGCAAATATCATGAAATACCATAAACAGAAGGGTAAGCACATAATCACATCCAAATAATATCGAAGAAAGTTATACAGTAGGCGCCCCTTAATGTCATCACGATTAAATGTTATCATTTGCTTAATGTTATATCAGAATTACAAAATACGGAAACACTTGTATATTAACATGTGTCAAAAAAGTCGGACACTGTAATCAGTGTCTTCGTTTATTGTTATCACTTTTTCATAAACTTTCAATTTTTCTTCCTTTTTGTTCCTCAATCAAAAGAAATACAAAGGCAAATCCTGACAAGTAGCTTCCTGGAAAACAAGTTCTCTTCTTATCAGTAAAGCAGAAGAATTTTTCTCCCTGCTCAGATACACTAAAACTTCACTATAAACGCTCCAACATTTTAGCAGTGGAGAAAAAGTGCAATGATTTCAGCTTCAAGTAAAAAAAAAATGACATTTTAAAACGCTTTGACAAATTATTCGTGATGAGTCGAAGAAATGCTGCAGAGCAAACAAGCATTTCTCAGTCATTACTTTATAAGTTACTTAAAAATTGTGACGATATTGAGAACAAAGTGAAGCTAAATGAAAACTTAAACAACAAGCGAAATCGAGCTGGAAAAGATGGTGAAGTTGACTGATTTGAAACTGTGGTTTAGGAATAGTCCGTTAATGCTGCAAAAAAGCAGATCTTGCTTTCAAAATGGGCAAAAAAGACTTTGTAGCAGCGTTGGCCTGACTGGACCCAATGGTTTTTTTTTTTTTTTTGAAAAAAGTCAATTAAAAAACCCATTATTTAGCCCACTTTTTTTTTTTTTTTAATTTTCTGAGAATTTTTAAAAAAAATTGATTAATTTAAATACTTTCACAATTTAAACTTACTTTTTATTTGTTCTTTACCACAGACAATGGACAAAGAATGAATTTTGAATTTTAATAGTATTTCTTAACTCTTGACGGCATTAAAAAAATACTTCAAAGATTTTAAATAAATATATTTAACTTTTTTCTTTAACTGGTCAATAAATAACTCAAATTATCTTGACTAAGTCCTGTCACCTCTGATTTTCTCAATATTTGTAGATTGTACAGAGGAAACTACTCTAGCTAAAAGGCTTTCATGTGAATTATTTTCTGAAAACCAACACGTCACAAATCTCGAATAAACAAGGTATATTTTTTAGAAATTAACAGGTTTTACAAACAGTTGGACAGAAAACAGAATAGGATGTACATTCATTATCTTACGAAAAAGTTTAATATTTTTTACTCTGTACACAGAAATAGAAAAACAGGCAGCCAAAAGTTCAAAGAAATGTTTTGATTAAGCTGATATTCAGTAAAAAGGGATTTAAACTACTTGAGGTTCTACAGTAGTTTAGCATTAAAAAAATGAAATACAAAAAAGTAAAATGCAAAAAAAAAAAAAAAAAAAAATGTAGTAATTAAAAACAAACAATAAATTTTATCACTCAAGAGTATAACTTTGCCTTAACTGTTGGTAATCATGAAAACTAAAGAATCTGAAACTTCACCATTCTTGGGTTTTGCCGTCTTTTATAGTTTTCTTCAGAAAACGCTGAACTTTAACTAGTTTTCCAGATTTTTTTACCCAAAGACAATTTCTGTACTTACGCTACAATATGCTACAAGTACCCCACATTTTCCCTAAAAAAAGACAAAAAACCCACATTTCTTTTTAAAAACTCAGCTTTAGTCGGGTTTTTTGGGTTTTATTTAAAAAAATCCTGGGTCCATGGACTTTTTTTTAAACCCGGGTTTTTGCCAACCCTGCTTTGTAGCATCGGACGGATGGTTTAATCGAGGAGGAAAAAGAGCTATTTCATCGTGCTAATTTATAATTTAAAACTGCATTTAGTTGAAGCATTGTAATTTTAATTTGCAGTTGCAAAAACAAATGCTTCTTAATTGAAAAACTCATCATTTTGTGTGTCCTGTACTCTTTTTGGTTATTGTTATCAAACTATATTTGTCCCAAAGTGATCACAAAAAGTGGCACTACTGCAATTCACAGTTTGACTGATGTTAGAGAGGTTTTTTATGTGTAGCATTGAAAGAACATTCTAGTAAATCCTATTTGGAAATACTCAGTGAAATTCTAAAGGTTACTGGCGCTATTTATTAGATTCGATCGATCGAGAGGGAGATACAGATAGTGATAGAAAGAGAGAGAGATTTTTAAATACTACTGAAAAAAATTATATTACTTTTTAGTAAGCCATGAAATTCAAAAATCATAAAAATTTTGAATAAGTTCAACACTTTTTTTACTTCCAGATTTCAGGGAACTTTTGTGAAACCTCCAAATTTTTCAAGAACCTAACAATTTCTCCATGTTAGACTTCCCTTGCTACATTATACAAACTGCGATACTGATTAAAATTAAAAAAGAAAGTTTATAGATGATATAGAGCTTTGAACGAACTTAGAAATGAGAAATTCATTGGAAAGCACATTTTTTAATTCAGAAAATTTCAGAATCAATAGATTACGAAAACATAAGTTTAATAAAATCTGTGCCTCAGAGCCAGACTAACAAAAGTCAGATAATTGCTACTTTACAGGAGAGGGGGAAAATTATGGATTGGTGCATACATAGGATTGGACTTTGGTTCTTTTAACACTGATAAATTACTACAAAGCATTTTTTTTTAAGATTACCTTCATCAACCTGGCTCAATCTGGAATAGGATTCTACATACATCACTAATAAACAGAAAAGCTCATTTTTTTAACTTATGCTACTCTGTCTCTGAGGTACAGAAATATCTATTAAGTAAAAAAGTACCAGATTTGCCACAAAGGTCCATGATGTGAAACCTGGTGCTGTTTATTTATCGTCCATACAGCTGCATGACACATTTCATGAAGCAGAGTATCTCGCAAACGATCTGCAAACAGAAAACAAAATGTTAAGTTTAGAATTACTATTATTGTTTAAATTTAGGAAAAATATTACTTTTTTATTTATTAATTTTTTTTTTCAGCTTGCAAAAAATCACAATGATCAATTAGCTTTAAAAGACCTTTTAGGAACTTGCCAAGAGAGAAAAGTTTTGTTTAAAATTAACTTCTTAATGTTTGCTCACAACAACACTATTCCTGTTCCTGGTTCTACGCACGTTTCTAAGAATAAGAAAAGTTCAGGTAAAAAAGTTTATGTAATAAATACCTTCCTACAATTTTATTTTTTTGACAATTTCAATGATTAAAATTGTCAAAAAGAAAAAAAAAACCCACAGTTGAAGTAATTTTTAAGAACACATATTTTACATCAAAGCAAAAGAAAGATTAGTTACCAAATGAAGTAAGTACTTTAGTTGATAGTAAAATTTCACAACTGTACACATTTTCTTTTCTTCTACAAAATGTTTTGCCTGCAGTAGTTCTAAGATAGTCACTCCATTTAACACCTGTATCTTTTGGAATCTGTAAAAAAGAAAATGATTCTCAATTTACCTGAATATAATATTTTATACAATTAAAATGCAAGTTTTGATGTTACACAGTTGAACCTTCTTATCGTGACAACGTGTTGCATCACGTTTCCATTTCAGCCACCAGCGGCGACTTCTGACCCATTTTAGTATGTAGGCCCAGGGCTATGTTATGTTTTCACAGTAATGTTTATACAGATAAAATGAAGAGAACAATAATACTTAACAAACTAATACTGGGCAACACAAAATAGGCTTTATTGTAATTAATAAAAAAATCAGAGCAAACTGCAGAAGTATATCACTTAAATTAATGGATTTTGTAAGGGTAGGGTCTTTTGTTAGAAACTATTTTTTTGTTATTAGTAACCACTTAATCCTAAACCTATTCTTTATGAAAACTACAAAGTTATCTCTAAGCACCAAGCTAAAGGAAAGGTGCAGAGAAAAGTATTGACAGATGAAGTATTTCACAGCATTGAAAGTATAGTAGACCATTGTTTTACGCGGTTTGGATTATACGCAACTTAAGATTTGACACTTTTATTTTATTTTATGTGGATTAGTTTCGATTTTGTGCGTATGCGGCATTTCAAACAGATAAAATATTCTCCACTTTCAAAATCACAACTTCTGAGAATGTAGATAACAAGTAATAAACTGCATTTTGACGTGCTAACAAGCGAGCTTAGACAACTGGAGAAATTTTTTGTGATTGGTTCCAGCGCTCTCTTTCCAGGAGAAAAGTTATTAAACTCGCTCATTTTAGAGTTCACAGGAAGAACTTTGAGAAGTGACAAAGGGAGAACAAAACCAATGAGGACATCAATGACACACAAAAGCTTTTACACTGAAAATTTTGAGCCATTCCTAGCAAAAGATCTGATTTATAGTGAAGGAAGATCCTGTCATGGAAATTAAGCAATCATGAAAGTGTTAATACCAAACAAAGAACTACAGAGAAAGTTTTTTTTTATTGTATGCCAAAAGAATAACATAAACAGCTTCTTTTAATAAGCACTAACTTAATTCACATTTTCTTTATGCACATTGTGCGCATGTATTGGAATAAGTACACATTAAACTTATTATATCAGGGGTCTGGCCAGAGGATATTTGGGTCCCTTAACGGACCCTTCACAAAAATCCGATCAACCAAAACGGATCTTTCACAAAATCCCGATCAAACAAAACGGACCTTTCACAAAATCTGGATCAACCAAAACGGACCCTTCACAAAATTCTGATAAACAAGAACTGATCTTTCACAAATTGTTTATTGAAAGAGCAAATCTGAAAGCAAAATAAGGCATATTAAACCGATAATTTTTGAAACCTTTTTGAAGTCAAATTAAAGGGATCAGCTATACAAAATCTGCTAATTTTGCAAAGAAAAAAAAAATCCGCAGTCTTGCAAGCGATAAATTGCTACTGCCAAATAAATATAATGCTTGTTGTTTGTTTCTTGGAAAGAAATTAACAGCTGAAAATAAGTTTGGTTTTAAATAATTTTGTTTGTTTTATCACAGCTAAGTAGCAGCGGTGTTATTGTAAACTTTTCTGAAAAGGCGTTGGTAAGCACTTTTCTCCCAACTGATGATTTAATAAACAATAATAATATATATCGACGAAATGAACTTAGAACTGCAAAGAGATAGTAAGGGTGGGGAAAAAATATGATCGCTTCAGATAGGGTTACCAACTTCAAAATTAATCGCCATTTAGCATCTGGCGTTAATCCTTTATAATGACTTGATTAGAAATTATTCTCATCATTTTACCAGCAAGTCAATATTTGCGTTTTTATGGTGCTGTACAATGTTTAACTGTTATTTTGGGAGAAAATTATATGGGTTTGATTTTTCAATGCTAACAAGGATGATTAACTTAAATAAACTGTTTTACTTGCCGTTTTTTTTCTTTAGATGTCTACATTTTGAAAAATACAATCTTTTAACATCCGATATAAGAATCATATTTTGTTCTTTTTTCAAGCTAATTTCGCTTTATTAGGATGCAAATAAATGAAAAGTCTCTATTTTTCTTAGAACATGCATTTCAAGTTTTTAAAGCAAAATTCCATTTTCTTTATGAGTCAAAAATTAAAATGCTGAATCGATGGCTTAATTTTATTTTTGCTTCAACTGTGTCCACAGATATTAATGATATGTTTATCATGGGACTCTAAAATGCAATTTACAAATAATTTAATCAAAAATATTTCTTTTACAAGCCGTTTTTATACCTTTGATGCCTTCACTTTGAGAATTGCGATCTCTTTGCATCCGTTATGGGAATCCGATTTTTTGAATTTTTGATGTTTAATACACATTGTTAAGAAGTAAACAAAAAAAAAATCTCTTTTTATTTTTGTTAAATGACGGAATTTATAAGTTTTAAAGGAAATTCTGTGCTTTTTAAGAGTGTCTTGGGTCAAAAAGTTAAATACTGAACCCTCGTCTGAATTTTATTTATTTATTATTTTTTTGTTACAATTATTTTAAATGCTGTACAGAAATATTTCTAGTATAATTTAACATAATGTAGAATGGAGATAAATATTGCTACTTGAGGGAGCGATGCCTCCCCCCTGCCAAATACTAGAAAAACACACCAGAATGATATTCTCAACATAGAAGAGGAAAACACTCTACTTTAAGTTTAAATGATGCAGTTTGTACCCGCTCTAAATTCTAAAATTTCGATTTAACAATTTTTTTTTTTTTTTTTTTGCGAAATTATTTAATTTTTCACAAAAAACGGACCCTGCGAAAAATCCTGGACAGACCCCTGTATATTTATTTATCTATCACTAGAATGGACTTTTTTTTTTCATCTACGAAACCAAATTCCTATGTTAACACTATTCTTAATCAATTTATGCGGCTTCGTTTCATGCGGCATTTCCGTGGAACATAACCCCCGCATAAAACGAGGGTCTATGGTAATCATTATTTATTAGTTTAAACAAACAAAAAACTTGAAATATGTACACTAAATTTTTAGAATTTAAATGATAACTGAATTAATGAAATAAAAGGAAGGATTATTTATGGTTGGAGGATATATGTAAACCAGCAAAAAATAGTTTATGTCATGACAACCCTGAAATACACTTGTTTTTGCATTTCAATTTAAAGGACCCGGATTTAAATCTTCATAATTGTGCTGTGTGATTGTCATCTATGAGGATAATTTTAACACTTTGAGTTCTATGCAAATTTTGTATTCTTTTTCTTTATTTTAGGAAGTACACTTTAATGCTTGTAAAAGTACATTCAGTAATAATTGTTAATAAATTAATTTATCTTGGTGTCTCTGTCAAAAAATACTTAAAATATTTAAGAATTATGAAAAAAGATTTTAAAATATTCTCCTTGCTGATTAATCAGCAAAACTTGGCTGATCATGAATAATCATCAAAGTGCCTGATTAAGGCCAATTACTGATTATTTCCAGTTAATTGGTGCATCCCTAATTAACACTAATTGCATTAATCAAATATTGATTAATTTACAACATATTACATTTTCTGACAGTATAGCAACACATAAAATTTGAAATATTTTAATTCAAACTGAATATAGCAAAATAGCTCAGACATAATGTAAAGAATTATTTATAAATTTACTATTTTGATACTAAGAATCACATAAGTTGAAAAACTGTTGTTCTGTAAGAATCATTTCTTCTCTGTAGCATTTCTCAATAGAAATCTGAGTTGATTCAACCAGATTTAGTGCATTTGTATCTTATAAATAAAAGCTGTTAACAAACAAACATGCATGTAAGATGCTGTATTAAAGGAATAAAGTTCACATACTTGATCATCAAACACTTTTTTATTGAAATATTCGAAGCAGTATTCAGATAATTTTTCACGGTTTTTGGTGAAATTCCGTTCAGTCTCAAGGTTTTCTTTAAACAAAAATGAAAATCCTTCTTCAGATGTTGATTTGCATTTCCTACTTGATTCATCTACATGTGGTTCACCTAGTTTAAAGCAAAACTGCTTTAGCTACACATAGATACAATACAGCAGGTATCATAACAGCAACTTTTAGAGCCAACAAGGAATTGAAGTAGCATAAGGAAAATGAAGATTAACGTTATTTTTGCTAAGATTATAAGCTAATTTCTAAAAGAATTAAAATAAATTCATATAAAGTAATTTTTTTAAAAAGCATTTTTATACCTTTGTTAAATATGTTTTATTAGAAATAACTTTAAAGAGAAAAGACACAAATGGAATTATTTAAACTATAAATTTATTTTGATCCTACTAAATTTTTATTTTTGAGCTTTATATGCAAACTAGCAAAAATACCCAGCGTTGCCTGGGTCAATAATAATTGTGAGAAACAATCGCTACTTTCATTTGTTTTCTGTTTTAACTGAAAGAACTCCAAACACACCGCTTTGACGTGATTAAAAATCAAGCTTCTTCCTTACCCATAAAAGTGAAATAGCAATAAGTATAAAGAACGAAACTGTATTCGGTTAGAAACGAAAGCAAGACATTTAAACATATAAAAATTTGAAGAATTTCCAAAATATGAACTAACAAAAACAAAGATCACTAAAAAAAATGTGCGCTTTATTTATTTAATTAAATAGCATACTCACACACAAAAAGCTCTTTACTCTGCTTCCCCAAGTGTGCAAAAAGTAGAGTTTCCAAACATTTAAATGACTTTAAATTCATGTTTTCTCCGGAGAAGCCTTGATTCAAAATTTTCATTATGATTACTATTAATATTGCTGTTGTAAAGCAATGAATTTTTGTAACAATGGGTTTTATATTTAACCATTTAATGGGGAAATTACATGAAATTTACTGTTTTCTATTGTAACATTTTTAAACTAACTTTTTTAGAAATAAATTATAGCCTATGTTGCTTCGTTATAATGTAGCTATCTATGGTGGAAAAATGGGTCCAATTAGTTTTGAATTTACCCCAGACATACTTATAGCCATTTATGTATATAGATATGAAAAATAGAGATACATATACCAAAATAAAAATAATTAAAAGTTTTACTTAATTTCTTTACCCTTTCATGCACATAACTTTGGCTTTAACAACAAATTATGTCAGAGAAAATTTAAGCAATAGATCAAGCAATTATGTTCATAGCTAAAATTCGAATGCATAAATTTCCACTGAAGGATTGAACCAATTCACAACACTATTATTGTTTTTAGCTGTACTTTAAATGTATGTGTGAGTGTTCTTGATTTTTTCAAGCCATTTTCTATACACTAGTATCGTTTTTTACCTATTTTGTGGATCATTGGCAAAACACTTATAGGTGGTTATTGTGCCACCCTATTCTGCAGAGAATTGAGAGTTTACTGTAGAATAAATCCTATTCCTAAATTAGAAAACATAGTACGGTGCAAAAATATCGCAAGCAGCCGAATTTGGAAAATTGGTTAAAAAAAATGGAATGAGTAATTGCCATAAAAGTACAGCTGTAAATTCCTTCAGGTGACGACCATATTTTTTTCACTATATTAGTTTTTCATTAGGACCAATTTCTAGTCGATTGTTTTTTTCCCCCTGTACTTTGTGAAGAATTCACTTTTCACTTTTTTCATTTACATTGATCTGTTGCGATTGCTGGGGGTACACAGTGTGAAAGCACCTTCTGGAAATGTGAAGAAATTTTGCCACATCTAGATAGATTCTCCCTGGGTAAAATAAATTAATAGTTTAAAAAACTAAAAAAAAAAAAAAAAACACACGTTTCTGTAGCAATATGAACCAATAAATAAAAAATAATTGTTTGTTCAATTATTTTATCCTACTTAACATCCAAAGACTATTTGTTACTTTTTAGTTCATATTACTACAGAAGCGTGTTTTTTAGTTTTTTAAACCATTAATTCATTTTCTTTTTAATGTTTTACCGTATATACTTGCGTATACGTCCATCTCACGTATAAATCAATCCCCCTACTTTTAGGAGGAAAATCGGGGAAAAAAAATCGAAAACTCGCGTATAAGTCGAGCTCCTACTTTCTGAAAAAAATCTGGTAAGTTTTGCCGCTAGTTTTGAATATAAATGTTATAAAAAGAAGGAAAATGAAACATAATGAACATTTTTATGTTAAAAAACGTCCAGATATTATTCTTTTGCAGAAAAAGGGTTTACTTCTGCTGTCACAATTTTTGTAAAGGGTTCGATATTGCCATTAATTTTTGTTACATGTATTTTAAATAAATATCATTAAAATTCTGCACTGCAGCCATATTATTATTTTTTTTGAAGGAGCATTAATTTGTGACTATCGGAAAAATTCACAAATACAGCGATTCCCACACTTTTCGTGTATTTGGCCGTTTACTGTAATTATTTATTCTTTATTTCATAGTCAGACCATGTAAAATTATAGCAGAATGTATAAGTATTTACTTTTATAGAATCTGCTTAAAAGGGTTGGAGTAAAAATCAGGAAAAGTTTCACATTTTTCAATTTTTTTTTTCCAAGAATTGTTTAGGAAACTATTTTGGAAATTCTGCCCTGCCTGTAAGTTGATCCCTAACGTCTAACCTCATTTTTTGTACTAAATTTCTTAGCTTATGTGCGAGTTTTTACAGTACTTGTTTTACAAAAAAAAATTATATTTCAACTCAAAATTTTTTATATGCATGAAATTTCCCCCAAAAAAGACAAAAGGCTTGGTTCAGGCAAACATTTGAACACTTCTAAAGATGTTATTGTCGAGCTCTAAATAGTTCAACTGCTCTGATAAATTGCTTGTCGAGTAATTGTCTAATCCAGCTAAATCCATACCAGTCACCAATGTATGTGCGTGGAAATTATATTTACATTACTTTTAAAATTTGAGGTAAATTTTAAGAAAATCATTAAGGCTCAGCTACATTTTGCCATGAAATTAGTTTAAAACAATTATAATTTATGTTCTACTTACCTTGGAATATTGAAACAAATTCTGTCCGATGCAGAAAAATTAAGGGCCTTCTATTGATATTTAATATTAATTTTTGGGAGCATTTTTCCTCCTAATATTAGAGGATTTACACAAAAATATTGATTAAAATTGGAAAAAACTAACAGTTGATAGTTAATTAAACAATTTAACCATAGAATATTGCATTGTCATTGGTCTAAGGTCGCATGAAAAATTTCAAAAGAATCTGATTGCAGGAAATGGGCGAAATTTGACTTGCTAGATTCTGTTACAAGATACATACATAAATACAGGTGAAGCTAATAAAAGCGTGCTAATAATAATAAAAAGGTTGGGCACCACTGTAAGGCTTAAGTTTCAAGAAGTATACTATATACATAAAATGTAGACAAATATTTCTAGTTATTTTTAAATTGGGGGGAAAAACTGATAAGTTTACTCATCATACATATTGTTTGAAAGTTGCTTTATTTAAATTTTATGAACTAGTATTTTCCTTTCATGTACAGTAATAGGGTAACCTGCAATATTTTTTTTATAATTCACATATTCTGAAATCATGCAGATTGTACTTGTTCATTTCAATTTTAAAATAACTTTTAAAAGCGCTTATTATTTTCTTAGCGTTTTCTTACCTTTGAGACTTGTAGTTGAATGTCTAGAAAGGCTAATATTTAAGTCCGACTCACTACATGATTTCTCTTCCAAAACAAGGCGATTTACAGGAGATGGTTTAAGTTCTCTGAAAAATAAAATACTTGACAATCATTTGTATTTTATTGGACACAAAAAATGACTACCATAAAGATTATTTTAATACACAGTAAAAAGCAAATCTTGATCCCCCCCCCAATCATATTTAGTTTTTAGACCTTATTCAGACAGTATCTATGCCCTTTTAATGAATGTTTAACTACTTAATTATTAATTTAATTACGAATATTATACACAAGAGAATGTTTATAGTACCTTATTGTGTGTAGAAGTTGTTCAAATGCATGGTTGTTGTTGCGTGCCACCTAGTAAGTAACTTTTTTGTACATAATTTTGGGGAGTGGCAACAGTTGATAGTGGTTGTGCTTCAAACAGTGGAGATGCTTTGAACCACATGCAGTGCGATATGGCGAAAATGTCGAATATCTTTGTCTTTAAATGTTAACATGTAAATAATTTAGTGTAAATAGTTACAGTGTTGTGCTGTATGTGAAATAAAATTTGATAAAAGAAAGTTTCTCGTGGTCAGGTATTTGAGCTGCCTAATTTTTAGTTTCGATACTCAAGTCGACATGGAACGCGACAATTGTATTGATTTGTTCCCTATTTTCACGGCCTTGTTGATTATTCATTCAAAAAATCAATTATTCATGACAGCCAATTCCACAGAAAATCAGGAGTTTGCTGTATTCAGCTCATAACTGCTTGCTGTTATTTTTAAAATTGCTATCAGTGTTCATATTCAAATTTGCTTCTTTCTTTTGAAGTTTTTATGTTCATCAAGGAGCAAAAGTTTGTTCACAAATATATATGCTACTAAACATGATATCATTTACATTTCAAACTGGTAAAATTTTAATGTATGTTTCTGTAAAATTCTAATAGTTTCAAATAAAAGTTTATCAGTTGAATTGTTTGAAAGGGCTTTTAAGTAGTTTAAATTTTTTTTTGTCCTCTTTTGCTTCAATGACCTAAAAATTATTTTTTAAACAATTATTAATATTTAAAAAGTATAGTTTTTCCTAGTTTTATGAAACTGAAAGATCCGATTTTTGAGGCAGTTGAAAATGATAAAACATAAAAACATGAAAGAAAAGAAAAAAAAAATATAATAATAACTTGTAATATGTTTTTACTTTCTTCTATATCTAATATATAGAAGAAAGTATTGGATTCGTGCAAATTTTCGAATTTCGAATTTTGACGGATTCGAACGTTTTGAGGTGTGCTGAGTCCATTTCGACCATTTTTGGAAAATGTCTGTCTGTCTGTGTGTGTGTATGTATGTGTGTGTGTGTGTGTGTGTGTGTGTGTGTATGTATGTGTGTCACGTCTGTGTGTGACCAGTTTTTTGTGGCCGCTCTACAACAAAAACTACCGCATGAAATCGAACGAAATTTAGTACACATATGTGCCCCTATGTGAACTTGTGCCCATTAGTTTTTGGCGCGAATTCCTCCAAGGGGGGTGGAGCAATGGGACGTTTTTCGAGTTACGCGTGCTTGCTATTCCTCAGGAAGTTACTGGCGGAATCAAACAAAATTTGGTCCATATGTTGGTATTAACAGGAACAGGTGCTGATTCAATTTTGGTGTCAATAACTCAAACGGGGGTTGAGCTGTAGAACGTTTTTTGTCGTCAATTGTGACTGCTGTATCTCAAGAAATAATGAACGGAATGAAAGAAAAATTTATCGGCAAGTAGCCCTTAGTGGGTATAAGAACTGATTTTATTTTTGTGTCAACAGCTAAAAGGGGGGTAGCGCAATCACCCGTTCTTTTTTTCCATTTTGAGTGTCCTATCTCAAGAAGTAATGCTACGTTCTGGTTGAAATTTGGAATATATGTGAATCCATATGTAAACAGGCTTTGGTTCTATTTTGACGCTGATCGCTCCAAGAGGTGTTGATTTTTTTTTTGCGAATAAAAATATTTTTATTAATGCAACAATAAGAAAGATAAATCGTAATAGATTGTCGTCTGCGTATTTCTCGTGATTTTAATTGTATGGAAATGATCGGAAATATTATCTCAATGATTTAAAATTTTTAACTGTTGCCATCTTATGTTTGTTAACAAATAAAATATTTGTAATTAATTCAAGCAAGGCTTTTGAAATAACTTTCAATTTTCGCTCTTTGCTTTGCTTTTGCAATAATTCAGACATTGGGATGGTCGTCAAGTTTTTGCATGTGTAATTTTGTTTTTGTTGGGAATATTGCTTCCTCGTCAAGCATGGGGAGGGATCAGAAAAAAAAAAGAAAAATATAGAAGAAAGTTTCGTGATGGCCACAACATACTAGTTTTGGTATTTCAGAATAATGAAATTACTGTAAGAGAGGAATATCAAAACAGCACAAAATATGTGCATTTTGTTGCACAAAATACACTAGGAAAATATCAATTAAAAATATGCATCATTGGGAAACTTACAGAGTATCCGACTTAGCTGCTGCAGTTGACTTTATTGTATTAATATCTGAAAGAAAATAAATAAATAAATAACACAATGCACTAAAAGAATACTAAAATAATTTTTCCATACGAAATTTTCTAGTTACTGAAAAAAAAAGCACATTCTTAACTTTGAGACATTTTGTAAAATACAGATAGAACTGTTTTTAAATCATCCAATTTTTAAAATAACATTACAGGATATTGTTTTAACTCTGAAAGTAAAAATTCAAAAAAGTTCTGCTAAATAATTAAATGATTTACAAAAAATGCTAGAGATTCCAACTCCTACTTTCCAATTTGAACTAGGACAATTCAAATTACTGAGCTTCAAGCTATGTCAAAAGGTACAAATACAATACAAAAGTGACGACCAGCAACAGGCTCTGGGCCCAGCTAGACTGGTTCCTAGTCAATTTACAATCCCCAGTGAAGATCAGTGGCCCTCTTAAAACTATCTACTCCCTTGCTCATTACCACCTTTTCCGGTAAACTGTTCCAAGATTCCACTACCCTGCTAAAATAATAATTTTTCCTAACATCCATGTTAGCCTGAGATTTAAATAGCTTAAAACAATGACCCCTTGTCCTGTTTTCAGTGCTAAACTTCAGCCCCGTAACATCTTTCATTTTAATAAACTTAAACAACTGAATCATGTCCCCTCGGTCTCTTCTTTATTCAAGACTGTACATTTTTAGCCTTCTAAGCCTGGAATCATAGTCTAAGTGAGAAAGTCCATTTATTAGCCTTGTAGCTCGCCTTTGTACCCTTTCCAATACATTAATGTCTTTCTTAAGATAAGGAGACCAAAACTGAACAGCATACTCCAAATGAGGTCTTGCCAAACTTCTATATAAGGGCAGAAGAACTTCTTTAGATTTCTTTGAAATAGATTTATTGATAAACCCAAGCGTCTTATTGGCTTTGTTGCTAGCAATGCTGCACTGTTGGCTAAACTTTAAATCCTGACTTATTAAGACTCCCAGATCAGTAACTTTGCCTGACTAATGACTGAACCTTGAAAATAATAACTAGTACACTTATTTCCATGCCCTAAATGTAGCACTTGACATTTCCCAACATTAACAGCCATATCCCATTTATCAGCCCACTCCGTAATATGATCTAGATCCTCTTGCAGCTGTTTTGCTTGTCCTTCATTTTCTACAGTCCCCATAACTTTGACATCATCAGCAAAACAATTCATGTTCCCAGAAATATTTTTGTGAATATACTATAGCTTGTGTCTTGTTGGTGTCAACTGTACTCGTATTTGTATTTGTAACTGCATTTGTACAAAAATCACCTTTCTTACTATTATGGACAGTTGAAGTGATGGAAAACTTTTAGTTTAAAAAAAATGTCATTTGCATTTAGGTGGGCATTAGCTGTGTGTTAGATAGTGGGAATATTCCAGAGGTAAAAGGGAAAGTTATTGCTGAGGCAACAGACTGGGAAACAAAATGTATAATTTTGGGAGATTCAATGGTGCGTGAGGTATGAAACTCAATAGGCAGAGTTAGACGTCAGGTGGCTGGATGTTGTTTGTCAGGGGCTCGGGTAAGGGATGTAAATAGGGTTGCTGAAAAGAAGGGGGTATTTAATAAAGAGGATGTAATTAATTTGTGGGTGGGAACTAATGATGTAGGCCATAGTAACAACAATGAGTTTACTAAGGAATGGGATTCCCTGTTGGAAAAAGCAACCAACTGTTCGGCAAATGTCCAAGTGGTTGGTTTGCTTCCCAGATATGGGGTGCATAGGAGTTGGTTAAACCAACGGGCTAGGTGTATGAACCTGGTACTTAAGAAAATTTGCATTAAGCGTAGTATCAGGTTTATTGATGTGTGGAGTAAATGTAAACGCGATTGGATTGCCAGGGATGGCCTGCATCTGAGCTCTACGGGGGTCAAAATGGTTAGTGGTTTGGTTTTAGAGGATTCAGAATCAAAAAACTAAGTTGGAATGGGGGGCATGCTTTAAGGAGCAGAATTCGAATGGGTACTAACTATTGGGATTTTCGTAGAAACGAAAATAGGGTGGCTACTAAGAGAAAAGATTTTAACAGTTGGGATTCAAATAATCGCGCAGCATTAAATAAAGGTAAGATGGGCTTACTTAAGGTTTTTTATACAAATGCTCGTAGTATTAGGAACAAGATGGAAGAATTGAAAAGCATAACAATAGAAGAGAGGTTGGATATTATTGGAGTTACCGAGACATGGGCTACCGAAAAGGAAGATGATTTATTATCTATATTTATAATTTGTTTAGACAAGATAGAGTAGGTAAAAGAGG
This sequence comes from Uloborus diversus, assembly GCF_026930045.1. Lineage (NCBI taxonomy): Eukaryota > Metazoa > Arthropoda > Arachnida > Araneae > Uloboridae > Uloborus > Uloborus diversus. Next base: position 186,477,995 of record NC_072734.1, on the reverse strand, counting down.
TGGTGGGGTTTTATTTTATGTCAGAGACACTTTAACTTGCAATGAATTGGTAATTAATGATAAACCTAATGAGATTGATATGATTTGGCTGGAGTTGATGAGCAATAAGGGCAATAAACTACGTTTAGGGAACATTTATAGGCCACCCAACTTAAGCCAGGGTCAAAGATGAACAGATGTTTAGTATTATTAGTGACATTTCAAGTAAGGGGTCAGTCATTATAATGGGAGATTTTAATTTTCCAGGAATTGATTGGAATAATTTTTACCATAGTAATAGCAGAGAAGAGGAATTTTTGAAAGTAATTGGTGACTGTTTTTTAGATCAAATTGTAACTCAGGGTACTCGACAGGACGTGATTTTGGATCTAGTTTTCAGTGATATGGAAGGTTCTGTTCAGGGGTTATGTGTAGGGGAACACATTGGAGACAGTGACCACAACAGTATTAGGTTTGGGATTAAATTTGATACGCACAAAGTAGAGAATTTTAGGTTTGTGCTCAATTTCAGAAATACTGATTTTGTGGCACTTAGGCAGAGTTTGAAAGCAGTTTTTTCTTCTGGATTGGACAATAGCGATGTGAATCTTCAGTGGGCAGAGTTTAAGGAAAAGCTAGCGAAAACGGTTGGGGATCATGTTTATTTTAGGAGAAAGGGTGTCAACACTAAAATTTGGCCAATGTGGTTCTCCAGGGAAACTAAAGTCGCTCTAAATTACAAGCAAGCTGCTTTTCATAGGTTTAGAGAAACTGGTCACAGTGCAGATAGGCTCCAATATTGTAAAGCAAGGCGTAAATTTAAGTATTTAGTACGGATTCAGAAAAGAGAGTTGGAGCAAAGACTGGCAGATAACATAAACAGGAATCCCAAGAGGTTTTTTGCATATGCTAATTCGGGGAAAGTTCGAAATAGTCATATTGGGCCACTGGTTGATGAGCACGGAATTTTAATTCAGGAAGATAGTGATATTGCTAATGTTCTTAATAACTTTTTTTCGAGTGTTTTTAACAATAACTGTATCTCAATAGTTGACACCAACAAGACACAAGCTATAGTACAGCTTGAGGACTTTGTATTTTCCAGGGATGACGTTTTACTTCATTTGAAAAAAATTAAAGAGACTAAGGCTCCGGGACCTGATAATATTTATCCAAAAATTTTAGTTGAATGTGCGGAGGAATTAGCAGATGTAATCGTAAATAATTTCAATGCTTCTTATAACTCGGGGACAGTGCCAGAGGACTGGAAGCTGGCTAACATTACACCGCTCTTCAAGAAAGGGTCTAAAGGGAGTGTGGGAAATTATAGACCTGTGAGTCTAACTTCGGTGGTTTGCAAAATTTTTGAAACATTGATAAAAATTAAGATAGTAAATTTTCTAGAGACTAATAATCTATTGATTAGTTTTCAGTACGGTTTCAGGAAAGGTAAATCTTGTGCAACTAATTTATTATATTTCTATGACAAAGTTACCAAGGCTTTGGACAATAAGAAGCCTGTAGATATTGTTTACACTGATTTTCAAAAAGCTTTCGATAAGGTACCACATGTTGCTCTACTTAGCAAATTAGCTGATATAGGAATAGGAGGGAAAACTTTCATTTGGGTAAAACACTGGCTGACCGGAAGGAAACAAAGGGTAGTTGTAAGGGGAAATTATTCTAATTGGAGTGAGGTTTTAAGCGGGGTTCCTCAAGGATCAGTGTTAGGGCCTGTTTTGTTCGTTGTTTTTATGAACGATATTCACAAAAATATTTCTGGGAACATGAATTGTTTTGCTGATGATGTCAAAGTTATGGGGACTGTAGAAAATGAAGAACAAGCAAAACAGCTGCAAGAGGATCTAGATCATATTACGGAGTGGGCTCATAAATGGGGTATGGCTGTTAATGTTGGGAAATGTCAAGTGCTACATTTAGGGCATGGAAATAAGTGTACAAGTTATTATTTGTAAGGTTCAGTCATTAGTCATGCAGACAAAGTTACTGATCTGGGGGTCTTAATAAGTCAGTGTCGCATACGTCACACTTGTGCCTATTGCGCATGTGCCAGTTGTGTCTCTACACAGTCGGCGGTTCCCGCCCGCGTAGTATGTGATCGTCCGTAGCTTAATAAACATGTCTGGTTTGTATCCGCCTCGAGTCATTGTATTACGCACATCGCTACATAGTGTCAGAAGTAATAATTAAAATAAAAAAATGACACAGCAAGAGGCAGGAATGAGTGGTTTAAAACCACCGATGTCGCTCAAAATTCGCCAAGATAATATGGCAGATGTTTGGAATGACTTCAAGCAACAGTTTCAATGGTATTCCGTAGCTTCTAATCTGAAAGCAAAACCAGCAGAAGTTCAAGCGGCGGTGCTTATGACAACAATAGGTCATGAAGCGATAAGTATATTTAATACTTTCAAATTAAGTGATGAAGATTCCAAAAATATAGATGTTATTTTGCAGAACTTCGAAGATTATTTCGCTCCGAAGAAAAATGAATCCTTCACAAGATGGAATTTCTTAAAATTGAAGCAAAGCGAAAGCGAAACGTTCGATGAATTCGTCACTGAAGCTAAAAAAAGAATTCAAGGCTGCAACTTTAACGAACTGACTGACGGTCTCTTGCGAGATAAGATTGTTTTCGGTATCATTAATGACAACGTGCGAGAAAAATTATTAGCAGAGGAAGATCTAACATTAACGAAAGCTATACAAATTTGTCGTATTTCGGAACAAGCGTCAAAACAGCTAAAAGAATTAAAGAACGATCCGAAATTAGAAGTTGATCGTATCAAATCGAAACAAAACTTCGAAAAAATCAAGAAATCCGGCTCATACAGAAACAACAGGAGTGGATTTTACAAAAATCAAGAGTTCGACTGCCAGCGTTGTGGTACAAAACACGGAGTTAAATCGTGTCCGGCATTTAACAAGCGCTGTAGAAAATGTAATAAGGTAGGTCACTTCTCTAAAGTTTGTAAATCTAAGAATATTCATGTTTTGAATAATTTTGAGAACAACAATAATGAGAATGATAAATGTTATTCTGGTAGTGAGTCTAAAGTATACTTAGACAGTGTGCAAGTAAATTTCAATATAAATTCTATTGATAATGATTGGCATGAAATTGTTCATTTTTCTAATAAATCTGTTAAATTTAAGTTAGATACGGGGGCTCAGTGTAACGTTGTTAGCTATGAAATAGCTAAAGAACTGGAAGTCCCGATTGTCAAAACAAAAGTAAAAAAATTGATTTCGTTTAGTAATCATGAAATGAACGTTAAAGGTGAAATTAATGTTACTTGTAAAATTAAGAACAAAAGTGTTAATTTAAAATTTATTGTAGCTAATGGTAATGTAAAACCTGTTATTGGTGGTAACACTTGTGTAAAACTAGGCTTAATAAAAAGAGTGCTGTCTGCTGAGAACGAAATGGTTCCAGTAAATTGGAAAACAAAAATTTATGAGGGGCTAGGTTGTTTAAAAGACTTTGAATATGATATTGATGTTGATGAAAAAGCTCAATTTGATGTATGCCCGCCTAGAAAAATTCCTTATGCCATTGAAAACAGTGTAAAACAAGAAATTAATCGAATGATAGAATTGGGTGTAATTGAACCAATAACTGAACCTAGTTTGTGTGTAAGTTCATTAGTAATTGTTAGAAAAAATGGTAAATTAAGAGTGTGTATTGATCCTTCCAAATTAAATAAGCATGTAAAAAGACGTCATTTTCCGTTAAGAACTGTTGAGGAAATTGCTGTAAAAATTAAAGGAGCAAAATGTTTTGCATTATTAGATTGTAAACGAGGTTTTTGGCAAATACGAGTCACTGATAAAACTTCAAAATACCTAACAGTTAATACCCCCTGGGGAAGGTACGCTTACAAAAGAATTCCATTTGGGTTAGTTTCTGCACCTGAAATTTATCAGCAGAAAATGTCAGAATTATTGAAAGATTTTGAGAATGTCGAATGTTCTATGGATGATATTTTGTTATACGCTGAAAATGAAAAACAATTGAATGGCATAGTAGAAAAAGTTATGAAAAAACTTTATTTGGCAGGGTTACGTTTAAATAAAGAAAAATGTATTTTGTTTTCTAACGAAGTTAAATTCTTAGGACATGTTCTTAATGAAAATGGTATTGCTCCGGACCCCGATAAAGTTAAAGCTATTGAAAACATCAAAACACCCACTGGTATTAAAGAATTGCGTAGATTTCTCGGGATGGCAAATTATCTGGGGAAATTTCTTCCAAATTTTTCGCATGTTACCGAACCATTAAGAAAACTTTTAGAGAAAGACATTGTGTGGGAATGGGCTAAAGAACAAAATGATGCATTCATTAAAATAAAAAAACTAGTATCGTCTGCACCTGTATTAGGTTATTATAATGTTAATGACCCGGTTACTGTAACCGTTGATGCGAGTTTATCAGCACTCGGTGCAGTGTTAAGTCAAAATAGTAAACCAATCGCTTATGCCACTAAATCTTTGACAAAAACTCAAAGAAATTACCCCCAAATTGAAAAAGAGGCGTTAGCCATTTTATTTGGGTGCGAAAAATTCCACCAGTACATTTATGGGAAAGAAGTAACAATTGAAACTGATCACAAACCGTTAGAAATTATTGGAAAAAAAACAATTAATCAGGGCCCACCACGGCTTCAAAGAATTTTCTACGATATCTTACAATATAACCCTAAAATAATTTACAAAGAGGGTAAATCCATTCCTGTTGCAGACGTATTGAGTCGAGATTGTCTAGAAACTAAAGATGATAATGATGATAATGATACTTACGTAGTACATATCGTAATGCCTATGTCTGAAAAGGCATTAACAGATTTTAAAACTGAGACAGAAAATGACTTTGAATTAAATGAACTTAAAAAAATTATCGAATTTGGGTGGCCCGATGAAAAAGCTAGGGTGCCACCAGAGTTGCAAAAGTACTGGAACTTTAGAGAGGAACTATCAATTTATGATGAACTAATTTTCAAAGGTGAAAGAATAGTTGTACCAAAATCTTTGCAGAATAAATTGCTAAATCAACTTCATCAGGGGCACATGGGTATCCAAAGCTCGCTTCGAAGAGCAAGAGAATCTTTTTATTGGTACATGATGTGCCATGACATTGAAGAAATGATTAAAAAGTGTACGATTTGTCAGTCACATCAACCAAACAAACAAAAAGAATCGGTTTTGATGAAGCCTATACCTGAATACCCATTTCAAAGGGTTGGTTCAGATCTTTTCGAGTTTAATAAAAAAATATATATTGTTATCGCAGATAGTTATTCCGGGTTCTACGACTTTCAAAAATTGAAAAGTTCTACTTCTTACGACTGCATAAAAGTGTTAAAAAGGTGGTTTTCTGTACACGGAATTCCCGAAGTCTTGGAATCAGATAATGGACCCCAATTTTCTTCCAGACCTTTCAAAGCATTTCTAAAAGACTGGGATATAAAAAGAGAAACCTCCAGTCCATATCATGCTCAATCGAATGGCTTAGCAGAAAGAGCTGTTCAAGCAGCAAAAACTGTTCTTCAAAAATGTTATAAAAATAACACAGACATTGCTTTAGCTCTGTTAAATATCCGTAACACTCCAAGAGAAAACAATCTCATGTCCACCAATCAACGCTTAATGAGCAGAAAAACCAGATCACTTCTGCCCACTACTAAAGAAGCTCTAATGCCAAAAGTTGTTGAAAATGCGTCTGCATTACTGGAAGCAGCACGGATGAAAAAGACAGAATTCGCTAATCGACATACAAAAGATCCCGCTTATACAATCAGTCCTGGTGATCACGTCAGAGTGCAAAAAGATCATAAAAGATGGATCGGAGGAGAGGTAGAAAAAATGGTAAATTCAAGATCCGCTATCATTAAAAGTGGAGAGCAAGTATTCCGACGAAACACTATTCAAGTAGCCCCAACATTAGCAGACCTTCCTGTTTCCCATAAAAGTTTTGTTGACTTTAAGTTCGACAAGTCACCTGCAGAAGTCCATTCATCGCCTCCACCTCCAGTAACTTCACCAGCTCTAAGACACACCTCACCAACAAAACTCTCCGAACTTTCTCCCAAACTTGTTCAAACCAAATCGGGCCGCATTGTCAGGCCACCTAATAGACTGGACTTATAAACTCTCTTTAATTGTTTCTTGTAATATTGTATGTTCTGTGCTTTTTTATTTTTACAGGGGAAGATGTCGCATACGTCACACTTGTGCCTATTGCGCATGTGCCAGTTGTGTCTCTACACAGTCGGCGGTTCCCGCCCGCGTAGTATGTGATCGTCCGTAGCTTAATAAACATGTCTGGTTTGTATCCGCCTCGAGTCATTGTATTACGCACATCGCTACAGTCAGGATTTAAAGTTTAGCCAACAGTGCAGCATTGCTAGTAACAAGGCCAATAAGATGCTTGGTTTTTATCAATAGATCTATTTCAAAGAAATCTAAAGAAGTTCTTCTGCCCTTATATAGAAGATTCGTAAGACCTCATTTGGAGTATGCTGTTCAGTTTTGGTCTCCTTATCATAAGAAAGACATTAATGTATTGGAAAGGGTTCAAAGGCGAGCTACAAGGCTAATAAATGGATTTTCTTACTTAGACTATGATTCCAGGCTTAGAAGGCTAAAAATGTACAGTCTTGAGCAAAGAAGAGACCGAGGGGACATGATTTAATTGTTTAAATTTATTAAAATGAAAGATGTTACCGGGCTGAAGTTTAGCACTGACAAGGGGTCATTGTTTTAAGCTATTTAAATCTCAGGCTAACATGGATATTAGGAAAAATTATTATTTTAGCAGGGTAGTGGAACCTTGGAACAGTTTACCGGAAGAGGTGGTAATGAGCAAGGGAGTAGATAGTTTTAAGAGGGCCATTGATCTTCACTGGGGATTGTAAATTGACTAGGACCAGTCTAGCTGGGCCCAGAGCCTGTTGCTGGTCATCACTTTTGTATTTGTATAATTCTAAGTTGTTGCTGTGTCGTAGCAAGAAACTTTTCTAGGGGATGTCAAACTTCATTAAGACTTCTGAAAATTGGCTAAATTACTGGCTAACAATTTGAAATCCCTCTTGCTATAAGAAATTGCTATAAGAGCACAGAGTTGCTCAAATATTTTCTGCTTTTAAAATTTTATACATTTTTCTTTTTTCTTGCTCTAACTGCGTCGTCTATCGTGCTGCAAAAAGTGCGCAAGGTTTTTTTTTCTTTCTATTGAGTTTATTTATATACACTACAGATTGCTTAAATGATACATGATTTATCTATAAAAAAAATTATAAACAAATGTCTGTAATTAAACAAATTGAGTAGTAAAAAGAAGTTTTAGCTGAAATATGCTTTTTGAGCTATTTTGAAATGTTGAGAGAAAGAAAAATGAATAGATAAAGTCAACAAATTACTTGGATTTTTTCTCCATCTAATTTTAGAAAAACACAGTTGGGCTGGCTTTATATTTAAGTACCTAATAAGAAACGTTGCATAATTTAAGGGGGGAAAAATCTAGCAAAGTTCTATCACTTAAAAAAAAAATTTCAAATTTATTAATACATAATTTAATTCTAAAGCTTTGTGGGGTACTTTGCATAAATTGGACGTTACATCTTTTAATCATATGCAAAATTCATTGAAACATGTGGAGGGAAACAATTCATTGTAAAAAATAAAAAAATTAAAATTTTTTTTTTAAAAAACTAGGCTCAAATTTTGATTTAAACCAAACAACCTTGGTTTAATATTCACATTTGTACCTAATTACTTGATTTATTAAATAATTAAAAGTAAAGTATTTTAATTTTATTTCCTTATAAGTAGAGCTTTCTGTAGGGCAAATATTGTTTGAAAATCTTTAACAACTAAACAAGTACACATAAATTTAACAAATAGACCTTGGCACAAATGAATAATCAAAGAAATAATTTATTGAGAGGGTTAAAAAATATATATAAATAACCAAGAATAAAATCTTGGAAATCAGTTTCCTCATAATTACAGTTTTCTTTGATAAATATATACATAAAAGTGAAGTTAAAATCAAGTATTCTAAGCACAGAAAGTATCTACAAATGAACCACAAATCTGATGTACATTATAAAATTTTAAAAATCAAAAGACCAACACATATTTTGTTTAGTTATTAAAAAAAAAGTAACAGATCATGTAATAGTTTACGTAATATACGAAGGCTGTTCAATAAGTAATAAAACTAAATTTATAAAAAATACAGAACAACTTTAATTGTCGTAATTTACATTGTTCTTTTAAGAATTACTTTTGCCGGACTAACTGCATTTATTCCAAAGTTCTGTCCACATCTTAAAAACTTGTGAACATTAAGTTTGTGAAAGCTTATTCAAAACCGCCTCCACAGAGTTTAGACATGCTTTGTTGCTTTCAAAATGTTTGCCTCGTAATAGTTCCTTAAGTTAAGGAAACAGTCAGAAATCACTGATATAAATAAGTCTGTGATTCCCCTTAATGATAATTGCAGCAGTGTTAATCATTGTCTCTGTGATGGACATTGAAGGTTGTCTCTCACGTTCAATATTTTGCTTCCTTTCATTAAAAGCTCTATGCAAGCAAAAATTACAGACTCTAAACCTTGCTTCATCGTTCAAAACTTCATCTGTCATATCAAAGATCTCTGATGCCAATTTTTGCAGACGAAAATAATCTTTAATCGCATAACTTTGTTCCAACAACGCTTCCATTTCGACATCTGGCTGCGTCTCATAGGCGCTCGCCAACAGGCTTCAATTCGATCACGTGATACTCTGGAACATGAGTCGATACGTGCTAACTATCGGTAGCTTTGGTTAATACAGACAACAGACACAGAAAGTAACATTCCAATGAGTGGTTTCGCGGCAGTAAAATTAGTCTTATTTCTTGTAGGCGCCTGCCAACATGCTTCAATTCAATCACGTGATACTCAGGAACATGAATTGGTATGCACCAACTATTGGTAGCTTTTGTTAATCCAGACAACAATTTTCATGCCCCAGAAATTAACATTCTGATGAGTGGTTTCGGGGCAGTAAAATTAGTCTTATTACTCATTGAACAGCCTACATATAATTGAGGAGACTTATACAAATAGAACAAATAGGCTTTAACCTCTTTACTGTGAGAACTTCTTCGCCAAAAAAGGTCATTTTCTGCGTAAACATTTTGAAGAGAAATGTTCACTTCCCAGCAATGCATTTGGTTCCGGGACCTCCTGGGTTGCTACTCCTTTCGTTTTACAAAGGAGCTTCTGCTTGATCAATCTAGCCATTACGGGGATCCACCTCGCGATGGTTTCTAAAGAGTGGGAGGGAACGCTGTCCCTGAGGTGCAAGGGGTAGGTTGACGATGACAGCTGGAATGTATTCATTTTGGCTTTCTCTTTTCTTAGGTTTGTTCTGAAAACCATTTTTAAATTCTCCTAGCTTCAAAAGGACCTCTAAGCATTTTACTACGAAATTCCGAAATATTTACTTATGTTCAAACAGACGTTATATATTTTGTAAATGCTAGTCAACTAGTTTGGTTATTGAAATTTGCGGTTCAACTTTTAAAACTGCGCAATTAAATCAAATTAATTTAAAAATTAAAAAAATACGATTTTAAAAAAGAAACAAAAATTGATGGAAGTTGAAATAACTTTCCCTTACCACAAACTTTAACATGAAGTTCTTTATATTCTATGGATAATTAGATTGCTTATTAAAACTGCGAAGCTTAGCATTTGCTACATGATTATACTATCATAAGCAATGTTATTTTTTTTACAAACTAACGGTTTTTAGTTTTGCTGCATAAATTTTAATATGGTAGTCAAAAGCTGGTGCATTAACTTTCATCACGTATTTCTTGAGTCACACCCATTTACTTGGGTGTGCTAGTGTTTCATTGGTTCCAACCAACTTAAAACCAAAGTTTTCTAGCAATGAAATTCAGACTGAAACATTTATAATTTATCCTGTTCTATATTAATAATTTCAAGCCGGCAAAAAATTCAATAGCAATTGTATTTTTTTTAAACGATAAACTTGAATGCTTCGTATATGTTATATTGTCATTCGGAACCGACGTCTACAAACTTACAATTGAAGAAGAGTTTGCTTACAAAATGTAACTGTAGATGGGGCAAACCTAACCTGGCAGCATTTTGAAGGCTGAGCAGATCCTAATGATAACATCACGACGCTGTCAGGTTAGGTTTACCTCAACTGTAACTGAAATCAAAATCAAATGCAGGATCCGACTAAAATATGGGGAGAGGGGCGTAGATAGGCTTTGATGCTCCCCCCCCCCCCCCCCGCAAGATTTAAATTTCAACATAGTGCTTATTTTTCTGAACGTACGCCCTCATACTCCTTGCGCCCCCCCCCCTCCCGCACCGCGGGGTTGCCATGTGCGCCACTGGATTTTGCCATTGGCTAAATCAAAATCTTAGTCACTTGGGAGCATTTCAAAAGCAGGAGCCGTAGACTACGGCCCAGTTCCCAGATGGTAATTCTGATTACGCCAGTGACTGCTATAATACCTAAGCACTAAATTGATTTTTCTTTCAACCTTTTTTGACCCGCGGGCCGGCAACATCTTTTTAAAAGAGCTCCCGGACCGGTCAGTTTTTTTTCTCGCCTTATTTATTATTATTTTTTTATATGAAAAAAAAAGAAAATGACTCGCATAACCTGAAAAATCTGCTAAAAATTTAATCTGACCGGAGAATCCCTCCCCCCCCCTTTTTTCTCATTTTCTTTTTATTTTTTTTTTCTCCAAAAAAAAGGGAAATTTTTGATAGCGGATTGTTGTGGAAAATGTTAGTGGGCAGTCGAGTTTTTTTTTTTACTACATATTAGAGATTTGTTGCAAAACATTTTATAGCAAAGGTTGTAGATAGCTAATTGTTGTAACAACTATCCATAAGTAAGTGAGCATTTGAGAAAAATCGGAGAATTTTGAAAATTAATCACCAAATTCATGCAAAAACCATTACATAGGATATTATTAGACTTTTACATTTATTTCTTTATTTGTTTTTGAATAAAGAATTTTTAATTTGTTTATTTCATAGCTTCGTCACCCGGGCTTCAATCGGTCTACCTCGAAAATAAAAGTTATGTCAAACGATCAGGCTAAATAATATTAAAAATCTGCAAAATTTCCTGACGAAGCGAGAAAAAGTTACCAAAATAGAAAATTTTTAAATCCCCCAATTATTGAAAAAGCCTCAAAACAAAAGGTGGAATTTTTTTGTTCGTATTCGAGGAAAAAAAAAAACGGCAACAGATCTCTCTTCTCAATGATTTTCGTCACGCTACTAATTTTTATAAAATCATTTTTCAACAATGACCGTAAGCAGCAACGAATTTCAAATTGAAGGCTTACCTACATTTTAAGATTGAAATTTGTTAAAAACAGTTGTAACTCACGTTCTAATCACCTTGGGACATTGGAACAAATGATGCAGAAAAATCAGTGGTTTCCGTGGATATTTTATTCTAATTTTTGTGAGCATTTTTTTTTGCCCTCATATTAGAAAAACGCCATTTTTGGATCTTACGTTCTTTCTTGGGTGCTCAAGTACCTCCCTGCCAAATTGTTCGAGATCCGACATAAACTGTGGATTTATAAAGGGCGCCATACACACACACACATACGTATATATTGAATGTTTTATTTATCTAGATTTTAAATCGAGGACGAGCAAAAACCCCTGAGGACCGGCAAATTTTTCCTCCGGACTGGTACTGATCCACCCAACCACCAAGAGAGAATCGCTGTTCTAAACTTATAAACAATATAAGCAGGGGAGGGGAGGGCCCCCAAATAAAGATGGTGACTAGCGACTCAAGTATCGTTGTCGGGTCGTGGGAGTACGTATTCTTTCGGCGGAGATGGGGGGGAGGGTGTATTTGGCTAAATTGTCATCTGCGCTGTTTTCTTCGTCAGAAGATTCTTGGTCATTAGAATAAATACTATAATCAGAGCTGTCGTTGCTCGAATAATCTGCGTCTGACATTATGAAGCATATAAGTATTCGCTAAGAAGAAAATGTTCTAAATGCATCGAATGTTCAACAAAGAATGAAGGCCTTCTCGTTGTGGATACAACAATGTAGCTACTGTGAAGTGCGCATGCACAGCCAGTATACACCTTATCAGTCAGACATTGCACCCATGAAAAGCAAGAGCAAAGAATTAATCCCCTTTCAAAAGAAAACCTGAACTATTGTAGAAGAATCAACGTGGGAATTCGTGCTTGAACGAGCATTAGAATCTAGTTTCTGTGATTAGAATTAGTACTCGAAAAAGATCTGGGTTGTGTTAGTATATGTTTAAAGTAATTCATATATATTATACGTGTATATATAAGTAAGAGGGGAAAGCATACATTTTTGTATTTTTATCCTTTCTTCTTTCAAACTATTAAAATTTGTTCTTGTTTCTTAATTTTTCATATTCATGGCTAAACGTCCCAAGTGACGGTGAAAATTTGATCATGATAAAAACTAAATTGCTTGGATGAGAATAAAAGGGGAGGGGAATAACGAAAAGAGCGTATAAGAAATATTCTTCTCCTAATATCGATCCAATTTATGTGTATAATGAAAGCATCATTTAATTTTCTTGTTCATATTTATTGAAAATATATTGTGAATTGTAGGAATATTGCTTCGTTTTGAATACATCCAAGATTAGTTAAATAAATACCTTTGTTACAAAAAGTAAAATAAGAAGTGACACAGCGTCAAAAAAGCACAAATTACAGATTACTCCAGACACGTGCTTCGGCGTTACAAGGAAACGCCTTTTTCAATGCAAAAAAAAAAAGAGCTTTCGGATGTCTTTTCCTCCATAAGCTCATTTCTTTTGCGTTGAAAAAGGCGTTCCTTGTAACGCCGAAACACGTGTCTGCAGTAGTCTGCAATCGTGCTTTTTGACGTTGTTATTTCTTATTTTACATTCTAGATTGTTTACTATATGCAGTAGAACCTTGCATGTTCGAATCTTCGGATACTCCGAACAGATTTTTTTTTTTTAACTTTATGGAAAGTATTACCGGAAGAGAACTAAATGTGTTAAAGGAAAAAAAAGAAAAATAATTTTTCGGCACATATTGATTTGAAAAACATTGAAAAAAAAAGAAAAAAAAACGCAATACAGGATTACCTCATTTACCTTTAACTAAAAACATTAAAATAAACTTTACTTGAAATTTACTTTACATTAAAGATGTTTTGAAACAGGTCAAGTTTTTACTGGTGAAGTGATGATACTTTTGACGAGGAAGAAATACTATTCCTTAGGTCTCATAAACATAATGTATGTTAGTGAAACCTAGAGTCTTTTACTATGTTTCACTGATTTTAAATATTTTTTTCCTATAGCAGAACTATATTTTACTTTTTCAGCTTCAGAATGAAAAGTAAGAACATTCTCTGATCAATTTCTTCTAAAACCAGTCATCTTGTGTTGAATGTACACTATAAATAAAAATGGGGTTGAATATTTATTTCGTTGAAATGGAAATTTCTTTGCATATGTATTTGCTGCAGTGAGATTTTACTGTATTATTTAATGATTTTTTTTTATCATTGATTAAATATATTATTATTTTATTTATTTATTTTTTTGACACTTTTTAGACTTAAGATTTTTTATTCAAGTTCACCAGCTGTTAGTGAATCTTGCTATTATAAAACTACACATTCCGCAATTGTGTTTGTGGCAAAGAAAGGAGGGCTAATGGAATGCACTGATACGACAGCGAACCTGTTTTTTTTATTCATCGATCTCTCTTGGGAGTGTCTGAAGTCTTTTATTCGCATCGCATTCTAAGCTTTTCTGAATAGATATCTTTTTGGGGTGCAAACAGTTCACACACACGTGTTGTATTTTCTACCTTGTCACTCTATATTAGTAAAAGTGACGCGATGTAATAACTGCTACTTTTTAAATCTTTTTTTTTTTAAAAAAAAAAGGAGAAACAGGAAGAAGATATTGATTAGAAGGAAAACTACTAGCCTCAACTTGGGGTTTGGGACCACAAAAAGCAACACCATAAGTAAAGGTGGTTTCGAACGATTTTACGTAACAAATTGCATTATTTTTACCATAGAAATTCAAATATTTCGGGTTGGCAGCATTCCTTCCCTTCGTTCTCCTAAACTACAGCATTGCAGATTGATACATTTAATTGATTCACGTTATGCCACGATTTTTTTGCACTACGTTTAGTTTACACTAACTAAAACGCCGCACAAGTTTAGATTCAGCTGACTTTTTGTAATAAAATAAAAACATCCAACTAGATTCTCTCTCTGTTTACATATATTTATAATCGACTAGTATGGGGGACAACTGCCCCCTTTTCTTTCTCCCCTTTTCTTTCAAAAGAAAAGGTTCCTATTATTTTGTAAAAGTTAAAAAATGTAGCATCGAATTGAAAGAAGTACTATATGACCATTAGTCAAAATATTTGAGGTCGTGCCTCGGACATTTTGAGAAAAGGTCTGTTAATCAATAATGACGTTAAAATTAAATTTGAGAAAAAGTCACCTGTACGGGTACCGCCTACCTACCCCCCTTCTCTCATGTATCTCCAACTTTTTTGTGCACCAGCTGCTTATGTTCTCTCTAATTATATCTTTATTTCTCGCACTCTAGCAAGGAAAGTTTCACAACTCAAAATTTGAGAAAAACGTACTAGATATTTATTTTAAATCTAAATTTAATGCTTTTTTTTTGCCAACAAAACTCGCCTAATACTTCTGGCATATGTCGAATTTCTCGGGTAGAGAAAGAATTTCCGACACAGCAATGCGATAATATCAAGTCGTCAGGATGCATCCCACCCCTAATAGGAGCTCTGAAACATTTAACTGAGACACCCTGCATATATAACAATGCATCATGTTTCTCTGCAGTTTTTTCAGTTCGAGCTTTACCAGGTGTATGAGAAGCGTTTCGCAATTTCATCTTAAAATAATTAATATTTTCCTTTGAAAACATTTGCATAAAATGTGCAATATGTAATACTTTTCTATTTTTAAATAAAAACTTGAAGCTCTTGGTGATTTATAAGATTAACAACGTTTAAAACAGCACTAATTTGCAAAACAAGTTGCAGACAGAAGGGGATTGCAGTGAAGAGGAGGATTGCAATGAGAAACTTGTAATACAAGATGTGAGCTTTGGATGTTATGAGGTAATCATCACATCCAATCAAGTTCATACCTAAGTTTAAAAAAAATTTGTTATGAAAAAGGTCTTCTTTGCTCCCCCCCCCCCCTCCCCTTTTTCCGAAACATGCGACTGAAGTTTTTGGTAAACTTGTGCTGTTTCCAAAGTTGTTGATTTTTTCCCCATTTACTTTTTAGCTCAGATATTTATTTATTTCATACTAGGAAATTTATTAAGAACTTGACGGAAAGGCATTCTGTAGAGAAAAGAAAAGCGCAAAACAGATATTCGTATAACAAGTTAGAATTTTATCTTGAGAGGGGTTTCTCGTAATAGTTCGTAAATAAATGTATTTTAGAAGACTTGAATTGCAAATATTAGTCCAAGTTTAGGATTAATTTTAAGTGATAAGTATTGTAGATACCTCGAATGTTTAGGAGAGTACGCTGAACACATTGAATTTGCTCTAAAAATCTTTCATACTTCCTTTTCAAGAGTTGACAAAGCATAAGGGTTTCGTGTTGGTATTACATACTTCATAAAAAATAATTTAATTAATGTAAAAGTATGCATTTTACACCAATAAGCTCGTATCTTTTTTGCTTTGAAAAACGGGCTTAAAACTCCAAAACAAATGTCAGCATTTTTTTTTTTTTTTTTGGGACTTTGCATTTTTTTAAAACCAAAAATGGTGCTTGTATTTCATTATTTTAAACCGCTTGTAAACATGTTCTTTTTTTTTTGCAAACATTAAAATTTAATTTTACGGAAGATGTGTGACAAGAAAATTTTCCTCTCAATTCTGGATTTAGCGCAAAAAATCGAAAAGAATTAATCATCAAAAAATAAGATACATGGCATAACCCACATTATTAGATCAAGTTTATATTCCATCTGACAATGGTGTCACTCAGAGTTCCTAGGGACGCTAGTGCCATGAACTTTCATTTTATAAGAGAAATTAAATTTATGATATTTTTGAAAAAGTATCATTGACAGGTTATTTATATTTGAACAGATTAATTACGATTTTATGCTGGCACGCTAGTTATACTTTTATATTTATTTCAGACTAAGATTTCTAATCCCGATCTTTTTGTATTTGATAATTAATTATAATGAAAACTTCATTTTCAGCATTTTGCAAAAATATTCATTTTTAGTACCTAATTTTAACCTAAAAATACACAATTTCTGAGTACACATCCATTTCAAGCAGCGTTAGGATGAACTTACTCATAGCTCTCGAACACGTGCACCTGTCCAGTGAGCGGAAATAAGTTAGATCGACAACTCACTCTCCACCTACCCGCGGTTGCTCCTTTTTCGGAATTTATCTTAAGACACCCGCAGTTAGTTGCTTCGAGTATTGCAGGAAAGTCCACTGCCCCTACTCAAGGGGCTCGGGCTACACAGTTAAAGGCACATAAACCTCACCCCGAGCTCAGCTCGGGCTACGCAGTTAAGAGGTTAAGAAAACCATAATGTTTTAATTTGTATACATTATATCTCCTGGTTTAATGCATTTAGAAATAATTTCTTTAAAAAATTTTTAATTAAAAGGCTCAAATAAAACGGCATTCTGAATTTTTTTTTACAATCCTAATGTATTCCTTTTTTTAAAAAAATACACATCCAAATAATGAAATGATTATTTTAACACATCTTAATCACATCAGGATCGCATAAAAAATAAAATTTGTAACACATATAACGAAATAAATGCTAAATAAAGGAAATAGTATTAGCTAAAACAATACACTTTACATTTGATAAAATCATCTTCTGGCTCACTGGCAGATTCTTCATTATCACTAAATAAAGAGAAAACGAAAAACATATGTATATTACTGAATATTTTTACACAAATATAAAAGATACACAGATTTTTATTCAATTTTACATATGGGTAATTCTAATATCACATAAAAATTTTATGTGCTCGCAAAATGAAGTTTTGCATAAAGTGCAATACTTTATGTACCATACTATCCTGTATATTATCCGCGGAGGCCTATAATCCGCAGGTGATAAAATCGGCCTGAAGAAAAAATCTTCGTATAATCTGCGGGGGCATATAATTCCCGGATAATAGGATGCAATTCTATATTCTAAAAAGTCTTAACAAGAACGGAGGTAAGATTTCAGGTTAATTTTTTCTTATTATTAAATATAATGTCTTAACAACATTTATCATTAAAAAAAAAACGTATACAATATGAAAACACCATTTCAAAACCGAGTATAAACATTGTTGCAATGGCTCTCAGCCATTCAAATGGATGAACACTAAACATTTTACTACCTTAGAAGATTTAAGACTTAAGACTTAAATCACTCAAAGACCTTGGATGATAAAAGTGTAGTACTGTCTGTCTAGCATTCTTTACTAACAATGTTTTCCTAACCTACCATATTTTTGAGAATAAGCGCCGCGGTGCATACGAGAAAAAGGTAAAAAATTGCTGGTGTGGTGGATAGTGTCTCCCCCCGCCCCCCCCCCCCCCCTCCAAGTTAAAAAAAAAAGTTCCAAACTTAAAAAAAAAGTTGAAAATGTTGTCAGTAGATGGCAACACATTGTTTCCTTCCATTTTGCGAAATCCTTCGACTATAGGCGACAAGTAAAGCAAAGAGGGGGGGGGGGGAGTCAACGATTGCATGTGTTTCGCTGAGGAGAGAAACTCTAAATCACATGGACAAGCAAGACCCATCAGAGCAAAGGGGGGAGATTGGGTCAGGGAGAGGAGCATTGTTAAAAAAATACTATATTAGGGAGGGGGATGGACGTTTCAGTTTTGTAAAAGGGATTTACCACCCCTCTCACAAAAGTGGGTTGCTTGAGGTGGTCAAGCAACCTAATTGGAAACTTCTTTCTTTGACTCCTAGCTCTAATTTTATTCACACACATCGTCAACTCCTTTGCTGTTGTTCTTGCAGTGTAGTTTTAGCGGTAAACGTGGTCACACAAAAGTGAAATGCTGTAAAAGAAAGACGCAGGAATTGAACTTAGTTTGCAGTGTCAACTCCAGAAAAGAAGTCTCGAATTACTGGTCTGTAGATTTTGCTTCTACTCATCATCGTTGTAACAACCTAAAGCTTTTTGTAAGCTACACCTCAAATGGTTCATCCAGTTTTACAACAGCAGTTAAAGGATCAAGCTGTCTTGCTGAAGGTATATGCTACTCTTTTACACAAGCGTAAAAAATATTCTAGTTCTAAATAATGTTCTTCTCTAAAATTAAGGAAAAACCTTTTGTCTGGTACACAATTAGATTAAAATGGTTATTCATTGGAATGTAAAGATGGTGATCTAAAGTTGAAAGTATAAATATAATTTCTGCAAAATGTAAAGACAGGTTTTATTCTTTCTTGCCCAAATACCTTAAAAGCATAAATTCAGAAACTATAAGCAATAAAATTAACAAATGTAAAGGAATTTAACAATGTCAAAGAACCCGAAACTGAAGCGTTATTGGCGAGGCCGAAACATTGGATTCCTTCTTCTGAAAATTATGTAAAAGTACATTCTAAACCTGGGAAATTCCAACTTAAATAAAACTACAATAACTTTGATGGTATTCTAAATCTAAATGCGTTTTTTCTAGTACAAAAATTGATAACAATCTAAATGTGAGACATAAACCTATTTGTCACATTAATTTTAAATGCATTGTTAATACCAGTAAAAATAATGCTGTAAATGGTTTAGGTGATTTTAAGAAAACAGAATTGAATTGAATGACCCAGTAGAATAGCTAAATCTCGGCATGTCTTTTTAAGCCGTTGAAAAAGATCAGATTAGGAATACCTCTCCAATTAGTATGTATGGACCTTTGCGGGAAAACTACCACACCTTCTGGTTGAGCTTTCACTAAATATTAATAGGCTGAGCACTAATTAAAACTCACAGCTTAACACAAATTTAAGAAAAAAGTAAATGATATGAGATTTAGAGAAAGAAATTCAACAATCATACCTTTCCAATGTTAGCTTTTTCAAACGTTGACTCGTATTTAACAAAACTGTTTGAAAGAAAAAAGTAAATATTAGAAATATTTGCACAAAATAGATTGAAAGTTATTCTAAATTTTACTACAGTCAAACCTTGATAACTCGAACCTCCTTATCTCGAAACCCTTGATGTCTCGAAACAAAAAATTTCCCCAGCATTTTCTATAAAAACCCCTCTGTATTTTCCATAGTTATCTCGAAATTTATTTTTCAAAACCCTTGATATATCGAAATTTTTTGCACAGAAGCAAGTTTCAATTGTCATTTTGCTTCAGCAATTTTTGTAGTAAAACCAGTTCCAGGGACAATTGCTTAACGTTTTTCATCCCTTTTCTTGGAAATTTTGTGAATAGGGGATTGGGGCAAGATAATAGGGGAGTGTAGGCATGAAGGGGGTGCAGTGTTTTCCCCAGAATTTAGAATCTTTGTGCATTTCTCTCGAACATGTTGTTCACTTTGAGGAAAGGGGTTCAATTTTTTGTCTGTCAGTTTTCAAGCGAAAACGGAAAATGCGTTCCTCGTTTTCTTCATTCAGCTTTTTTAACTCCTACAAAATGGCTGCTGAGAATTTTTTGAATGTGACGTTACTGCTTGAAGATAAAATTAGAATTTTTAAACTTTTAGGTGAAAAAAAACCAAGTTGAAATTTTTGTACATTTCAGAATCTCATCCTGTGCACTTTCGGCAATTAGAAAATTTCAAATCTAGTGAAATATTGAAGACTACTTTGTTGATCGTAATTCGATGTGGTCCAGTAGTACATATATAAATGGATATAGCGTATGTGTGTGTAAATGTGAGAGTTAGTAGTTGTAATTTTTTAAAAACCTTGTTAACTCGAAAACTCGATATCTCAAAATTTTTCCCCATCTCGGAAGATTCGAGATAAAAGTTGTACTGTATATCATTAATTCTAATGAGTACTGCAACATAAAATGAAGAGTAAATAAATAAAAAGGAATTATTATGGTGATTAGTTGTTCAGAGGTGGAAGGTACAGGGAAATTTATTTCCCTGTACCTTCCACATTCATAGGGAAATATATTTCCAACCTTTTAACTTGAAAATATGTTTACTGTGAAATCCTGTTATAACAATTACCAATACAGTATGAGTCTTCAAATCTGGAATGCTTGAGACACAACGTTTCTAGATTTCGGATTCCAACTCAAAAACTACCAAAAACTGGCCTGTTGAGCGGTATTTGTCACGATTTTCCTGGATTTGCTAATGATTTTCCTTTTTTTTTTGATCAATCTGAAGGAAAGTATACTTCATTATGCAAATACAAAAGTCTGAGATAATTTGCAGCAGCATTGATCCGCAAATATAATAAATCTTATTTTTACTGAAAATAATTGTTTTTTTTTTCTTCACTAGGCTTTGTATTACATACTTATGAAAAGAAAAAAAGAATTAACATTAATGGAAAGCGGATGTTAAAAGATATGTTCAAAAAGTAATTGCCGAATGTTAGTATTTTAGACTTTTTAAACTGGATTTTTTTTTTATTAAAAAAATATTTAAGGGAAAAGTTTCGGATTTCGGGTCCTCCAAGTTTTGCAATTTTAGAATTGTGGTCTCATACTGCACAAAGAAATATCTGTTTCAACGAAATAAATATTCAGTCTTTATTTCATTGGCACTACATTGGTTGAATTCCGTTTCAACTAACAAAATAAGCATTCCGTTGAAGTTGGTTGTAATGGGATTTAACTGTGTATAGTTTTATGCTTAGGGATTTTTCAGTGTTTCTAATATATATTTATATATTTTTAATATAGCACAATGTTTTTATTGACATTTCAATCAGCAAAAAGAATAATAGTTCTCCATTTCATACTTACATGTTTGAAATTCATCATCTTCATTATTATGGTCATTAAAACACTCACTGAAATAGCAAAGACTAAAATTAAAATTTTCAATAAAATTGTAACATAAGCAATATCTGCTCAATTCAGTATCATAAAATTATTTTGATAGCATTAAACAATATTGATTAAAAAAATTAAAATGCAATTAATTACTAAGAACACCAATGAGACTTAATTCATACTATGCAATATTCACTAAAGAGTTATGAGCTTGATTAAAAATACAGCACAATCAATATAAGAAATGCTATACTTGATGATGAAAGTCTGTCAAAAATAGAGTTGATGTCTTTTGGATTATATAGTCAAACTTCATTTTAACAAAGTCCAATGGACCAGCAAAAACATTTTGCCGTAACGATATTTGGTTATACAGTGCCCGCCACTAATAAAATCACTGGATTATAAAATCAGCCGCTTTATAGAATCAAATCTGGAAGAACAGAATCATTTCTATGTCAAAACATGTTAGGTTTATCCTTTAATAAAATCATCCTCGCCGTTTTATAAAATCAAACTTTTGGAGAGCATATGTTAATTCTTTTCTGAATAGAACCAGGATTTTATTATTATTATTTCTTTTTTCAAGGATTTTAAACATTGCAGCACTAATAAAATAACAAATTCCACATAAACAAAGCAAAAAAAAGGTGAAGGTTGTACGTTTTTTTTTCTTGGGGGAGTTGAATGAAAAAAAAAAGAAGAAGAATGAAGCAGACTCAAGATAATTGTTTCAGAGCCATATATTTAGTTGGTGCTGCCAGTTTCCACTTTTCAGAACTGTTTCGACATGCATGCCTGCTCACTGACCACTGAGTTAATCAGTTCGTGCTCATTCAGCTATCTACAGGGGTTGACAGTTCATTTTTACAATTGAGTTAAAATTGTTAGCTAGCAAGTGGTGACGACTTGAGTGTGAAAGATTAATTCGAAATTTTGAATAAGTATGACAAACTTCCTAAATGTAGTTAGTGTGATGCTGCAATTAAATTACGGATTTCTCAATATTTACTTTAAAATTCTCTTATTCAAGCAAACAATAAGTCAGTACATGAAATACAATCCTTAAGAGGTTTTCCATCTTAAGGATTGTATTTCATGGAAAAAATATGAAAGTGAGGCTCAGTCACTTTCCTATGCCGGGCTGATGAGTGCTAATAAGCACGAAACTGCAGTCCTCGGCTGGAAATGACTGAGTTGGCGGTGTATTTCATGTATTTCTGCTTTAGCCCTGGCTATTGGGCGGTAATTTACTGAATAATAAGTCAATATTTTAAGACCCCCTTCTGAAAATTAAAAAATATATCTTTTGTAAGTTAAAATGTCAACTGTATTTTGCAACTGAACTAAAATAATACAATACAACTAGACTAAAAATAAAATACAACTAATCGAAATTTATTTATATTTTAGAGTATTTATACTTAAAAACATTTTTTTTTTAGTGCATGAGTGCCGGTTTATAAATTAAGCCGCTTTATAAAATCAAATGTCCTCAGAACGAATGTGATTTTAATAAGCAGCGGGCACTGTACTGATATTATGAATGTTGGCATCGTTCCTGCATAGTTTTGAGTTGGGGATTACTAAAACAAGATTTTTGCTTTAATTGCTTGAAATGGGGACTTTGAACAGCTTATCGGAAGAGGTGGTAATGAGTGAGGGGATGGATAGCTTTAAGAGGGCCATTGATCTTCATTGGGGACTAATAAATTGACTAGCTGAGCCAAGAGCCTGTTGCTGGTCGTCACATTTGTATTTGTATTTAAAACCAGATAAAACCACTAACTGTTAAAAATTTGCCAACCCTTTGTAAAAAATATAGCATAGCGACTTTTGTAAGCCAGCCTCCGTCTCTTCAGTTTCAAACTTCAAGTGGGTTTACATGAAATACACTGCCAGCCCTGGCTATAGGGCAGTAATTTACTGATTATTCAAGTGGGTTTGATAGATAAAGAAAGGCTATTAAAAAAAAATTTAAGCGAGAAATGAAATGCTTATTTACGGCTTTTTGTTCACACTGGCAAATTAGTAAGGCAATATGTTATGTCTTTCTACACTACTGGCCATTAAAATTGCTACACCAGGAAGAAATGCAGATAACAAAATGATATTTATTGGACACATATATTATGTTGGAAATAACAAATGATTAAATTTTCAAGAAATTTGGGTGAATAGATTCTGAGAACTTAGTACCTAGAACTACCACCTCTGGCAGCAATAACAGCACTTATACGAAAGGGCATTGAGTCATAAAGAGATTGGAGGACATGTACGGGGACAGACATCCATGCAGCTTCAACACGATGCCACAGTTCATCGACCGTAAAGGCTGGGGTTTGCTTACGAGCCAGTTATTCAGCAACCATTGACCAGACGCTTTCTATTGGTAAGAGATCTGGGGAACGTGCTGGCCAGGGCATCAGTTGAACATTTTCTGTATCAAGGAAAGTCTGCACAGTACCAGCCACATGCGGTCGTGCATTATCCTGCTGAAACGCAGAGTTTCGCAGGGCTCGAATAAAGGGTAGTTCCACGGGTCGTAATACATCAGAAATGTAACGCCAACTGTCCATAGTGCCGTCTATGCAAACAAGAGGTGACCGAGATGTGTATCCAATGGCACCCCATACCATCACGACAGGCGATGGGCCAGTATGACGATGGTGAATGCACGCTGCCAGTGTGCGTTCTCCACGATGCCGCCAAAGACGAATGCGACAATCATGATGTTGTAAGCAGAACCTGAATTCATCAGAAAAACGACGTCTCACCATTAGTACACCCAGGTTCGTCGCTGATCACACCATTGAAGGCGCTCCTGTCTGTGATACAGCCTCAATGGTAGCCGCAGCCATGGTCTCCGAGCTGACAGTCTATGCTGCTGTAAACGTCACCGAACTGTTCGTGCAGACACTTGTTGTCTTACAAATGACCCCATTTCTTGACTCGGAGTTCACGATGTGGTTGTACGATCCATTAAAGCCATGCGGATAACATGCCTATCCTCTCGGCTGCTAGTGATTACTGGCCGTTGAGCACCAGCACAGCGATCTGTATTACCATCCTGAATCCCTCGAATCCATGTTCTGCTAACTGTCATTGGATTTCGACCGACGCGAGCAGCAATACTGCGATAGGATAAACAGCAATCCCGTTAAGCTACAATGCGACCTCTATCAAAGGCAGAAACGTGCTGGTACGCATTTCTACTTCTTACACGAGGCATCACAATAATTTTCCACCACGCAGCAGCGTTAAAATTGAATTTGCACGTGATAAATTGGCCGTATAATATCTTCATTTAAACACATTGTAGGTGTCGCTGCGGGCGCCTGCGTTGACTGAATGCGCTGAAAAACTAATCATTTGCATATCACATCATCTTCTTCCTGTCGTTTAAATTTCATGTTCTTATCATGTCGCTTTCTTGGTGTAGCATTTTTAATGGCCAGTAGTGTAGATTCCCAATCAAAACAAAATGGATAGAGGAATTTCTTCATTATTCAAAGAACCAACAAAAATGAGTAACTTTTAGGAGCTTAGTTTTAAATTCAAGGTGCCAGGCAAATTTTCCCTCAGAGTTTATTATTTCATGGGAAAATTCAGGTTAACATGGTTTCTGAGAAAATTAGTGGCAAAAGCATTTTTTTTAGTCACCCAAGATTTGTCAGATCCTGATAAAAACATAAATACTTATGGCGTGTAAAAAAATGAATTATATGGTATAATTTCAATCTTATTATCAAACTTACTCGTAAACATATTTCTCAGAGACCTCCATTTTTACGTTTGAAAAACCCCTCCGCAACACAGCAACGTTATTGGTTGAAAACAAAAATCGTGTAGCATTTAAAGAGCAAGTGTTGACGTCATTGAAACGAACTTTGTTTGTTGCCATGTTATTGTATAAATGTTGTTACAATTATCTTGAAAAGATGAAATTAAAAAAATAATAAACTAAAAGGCTTCTACAACAATTTTGTTTTAATGAGGGGTAGCATTACATGAACCATGGCATCTACTGAGGTCATGCATTAACGCAATTGACGCTTTTTGAGCTGCCTGTGTGATTTTCGGCACTGGCATTTGGCAACGCCGATCCAAACAAACAAAAACAAACAACGAACGGTCTGCCCCATAGCCCATGCTGAATTGCTTTTTTTTTTTAAACCGGTGCTCAAACAAAGAGAAAGAAAGAAAGACAATCCGCATAACGGGTCTCTTTACGTAAACCTAAGTTGCTCTTAACTTGAAACTGCATGTTTAGAATTTTGTATTTGAATGGTTTGGTTTCTAAAACTTTTGCAAATAAGTTACCGACTTCCAAAGGCTTGCTTAGTTGCAGACCTTGTTCAGAAACCTTAACACTCAAGCGCTTTGTGATGGAACTAGCATCAGTTGTAAAAATATTTGAAAGTGTGGTTCCTCCAGACTTAGCGGAGGAATGGGATAATACAGGACTGCTGATTCAGCCATTGGATCGAAAACCAGTAATGTCTTTTTGTTTTCTGCAAATGAATTTTTTGTATCTTTTTTCTCTTTTTCTTGTGCATGCTTGTATCAAAGAAGGCTGTATTTTAAGCGGGAGAAAACCCTTTTTGCCACGCCACTGGTAAGAACCGACCGAAACGATTTTTTACCATCAAAGAGCTGGGAAAAACTACATTATAATAAAATGCACTACCAATATGTAGGTATGCATATATAATAAATATATGTCTTGTTTTAAAATTAAAGGGCCTGTTTTGATTGCAAAAAATGTAAATTATATTCTTTCATCAACATAGAAAGAGTTCACAACAAACTTTTTTGGAGAAAAACATTCTGCAGTGTAAATAAAAATGATGCGACAAAATTATATTTCTGAGAAAACTGGAAAGACTAGTGTTATGTTATAGGTGAAATATAATCGTGTAAATTCATAATGTGAAATTGAAAGTATGACACTACCATCCTGTTTTAACTATTGGAGATCAGGCCTTGATTACACATAAGGTCTTCCCAGGCCTGCGCCTAGGGACGCAAGACGAGAAGGGCGGATATTGTGAAGGGAAAAAACAATGTTTTCGTTGAAAAAAAAAAATAGGAACAAATCTGATATACCCCCCTCTTGGCGACTTTTTCCTGTTGGCGCCAAAAAAGCGTCGCCAAGAAAACTATGTATGACGTCATATGTCATACATCGTTCTTAGCGATGCTTTTTTAGCGCCAACAGGAAAAATTCAAATTATGTCATTAATTATTTAATGAAATTAATGCATTAATTTTTTTCCGTTGTTTCTCCGGGATACGAGCCCTCGGTCTCATAGTACTTTGGTAATGAGACCCCTGCCTCGGTCTCATTACGAAAGTACTATGAGACCTTGGGCTCGCCAGTTATCCCTCCGACTGTTAATATACATCACAGTCGGATATAAGTCACAGATCTCCTCCGTTCAGTATACAATAAAGTCACAGATTTTATGTGAAATTAACACCATTTTTGTGCTACAAAAATGCCAACCAGACCAAAATACAAACTACCAGAAACACACTAAAAACACAATAATTCAAAATATGTTCACTTACCTTTTTTACTTTTCTTTTACTTCCTCACGTGAGGCAGTGCACATATGTTCCACTCTTAGGGAAATTATCCCATTTTTTATTATCATTACTTTACAAAAATATTTAAACATAAAATATATATATAAAAAATCTATTTAGGACTCCGGTACGTCCAAACGTTGGACGACCTGACGAAAAAGAAAAAGAAGATTCATTCAAAAATTTCAATTGATACATTTGGACAACATCACAAACCGAACTCATAATTAAAATAGAAAATTCAACTAAATTAACATTAAAAAACAACAAGAAAAAGAATACTCTAAAATAAAGTTTGAATTGAAACTTTATTTTAGAGTATTCAACTTAAAATCTCCCTAAGAGCGAAACATATGAACACCTACCTCCTACCACACATACACGTGCAAAAAGACAAACTTCGAGAAACTACTTTCCAGCGTTCAAGTTGCAAAACCAGGGTTGCCAAGTTATCGCCTTATTGGCGATTTTCGTATCGAGCGAAAAATTAAAATCTCGCCAAGAGGGGGGCATATCAGAGGAGAGCCAAAAAATACAGTAGGCCAGTTCACAGAGAAGAAAAACCAACTAAATTGGATTGCACCATGCCAGCTCAGCAGAAAAATGGGAGGGGGGGGGGGATGACCACCCCTTTTCAGGTCAAAGCAGATGATTTACATTATTTTAAGTTTAAACATTCATTTTAGAAAAACAAAGTTTGCCAAAATAAATGATTTTTGAAACAGTTCAGTTAAGCAATCAGTTTTTTGTGATACAGAGAGGAGAAAATACATTGGTATTGTATTTTATTAGCACATTTTAGGAAAAGTTCAAATTTAATATCCTCAGGTACATAGGCTGATTTATGGGGGTTGACCACACCCCCAACATTTTTGGTTGGATTTTCAAAGAAAGTTTAAATGAAATATAATTTATCAGGAGAAAATATATATTTCTTCTCAGGAATTTTGTAAAATTACTTATATTTTTCGACAATGCAAGTTAATTTACTTGAAAGCAAACCCAAAAATACAATAGGCAGCTTACTGTGTGATCCGGCCACCACACATCGCCAGTGCGAAAGAAAGTGTGCTACACAAATTAAAAAGAAGTTTTTCTCCATTTAAAAAAGAAAGATAAGAAATTTTTACATAAAAAAAAACATTCCTTTAATTTTTTTTCAGTGCTGCATTATATAATGGTTTTATTCTCTGTAACTGGGTATGTATTGGTATAACATTACAATTTTATTTTACTTTGAAACAAGCATGGCTTATGAAGTCAAAGAATATATGACTATTATAATATACTTTTCCTCAAAATCAATATAAAGTCCTTACACATCATTCAAGTTAACAGTGCGATAACATCATTCAAGTTAACAGTGCGATAAAATCACTCTGAAATCAACTAAAAAGGAACATTTCTACTGTAAATTTTTCTGAAGGAAGAACCTCTCCCCCCCCCCCCAGGGTTATCATCGAGTTCTGCTGCTGAAAATAGTTGCTTTAGTTGTCTTTAATATGAAAAATAGTATCCAAAATCATTACCAGATGCAAAAAATAGTTTCTAAAATAGTCTCCCATTTTTTTAAAAAATAGCATTTGATTTGAAGTGGGATAGATCTACGTGGGGCAAATTTTCTCTAGAAACAACCTTTGAAAAGGAAGACTTTAAAAACCATTTTTCAAACTTTAGCCCAATCCTAAATAAACACTAGAGAAACCAGTATTGACACATTCAAGTATAATTTATCATTGTCTGATTGTTAATTAAAGACAGCAGTAAAAGACTGACCATATAAAAAGAGCTCGAAGAGCTGCATTCGTGATTAGAAAAACATTTAAAAATTGAACGTTTAGTGCGAATGCAAGAAATTAAAAACCAAAAAAAGAAGAGTAGAAACAAACTTTTTTCAGAAAATTGCATTTGCAAAAACTAATCCTTTAGAAAAATCACTCACAAACACAATACCTTTACAAAAATCGCAATCGTAAAAACAAAACTTTTTTTTTTTTTCAAAAATATAAACATCACATTTCTGGTCATGAATGTTTTTCATTTCATTTTGCCGTTTTTAAAACGATCGTTTTTAAAAATTAAACATGGTAAAACTTTTCGTTTTTTACCCCTGGCAACTGGGGTAAACAACTTGAAAGTGATTTTTCATTTCTTTTTTTTACAATTTTTTTCTTCTAGAGAAAAAATTAAAAAAAAAAAAAAAACTAGCTATTTTACATATTTTAGTTACACTAACTAAAATAGTCGCCGTTTTCAACAATTGATTGCAGAATAGTCGCTTTCGCCCATATTTTGACTTCACTTTTGCCGTCAAAATAGTTGCTTAAGTCGCCATTGGCAGCGCTGTATCCCCCCCCCAAATCCCCTGTATTGTTTCACCCCTGGAATTCGCAGCCTAAATCCGCCTATGCTCAGGTATTTGATCTTCTAAAATCTGCTTTTACTACAGCTTTAGTTTTAAAGCATATCTGCTGTGTAAACCATAACCTTTTGAGTTATTTTTTGCAGAGTTTAATACTATTTTAATCATTTCTTTTCATTTTCAGATATCTACAATATTATTTACTAACGATTTGACTGAAAGTGTAATGATGGAAGCATTGTCATCAGATGCTAATCTTATAATATCATATCATCCTCCAATTTTTGCTCCTATTAAATCATTAGGATTGTCTAATTGGAAGGATCGCATTGTTATGGAATGTGTTAAAAACTCTATTGCAGTTTATTCTCCTCATACAGCTTGTGATGCAGTTAAGAATGGTGTTAATGACTGGTTAATAAACTGTTTTGGTAAGTCACCTCCCTTTTAAATCAGGGCATATTTGAATGGTTTTTTTTTTTTTTTTTTTTTTTGGGCAATTGCCCACACAGTCAAATAAAATTGGCCCCCACAGTCGAATAAAATTGCCCACCTACATTTTCCTAAATTTTCCCATCGATTATGTGTTTCCATCTGTTTTTTATTTTTCTGTAAAAAATGGAAGCGTGACCCCTAACCATTCCCACAAGCAAAAAATTTTTAAATAAATAAAACTATTAAACAATGATGTCTCTTACTCCAAAACTCATAGATGGCAGCACGTAACACATAAACAGAGTTTTGTGAATTGACGTCACGTAATCTTCCATAGCCATTTTTTTAGGTGAAAACAGCCCCATGTGTCCTGTACAAAGCTTGTAATGCATGGTCATTTGAAGCATTCGTTTTGACGCTCTCTATCATATTCTGTGTTTCAGTTGCATTCGATCGAGTATGAAAGTATGAGTGCTAAAAGAAAATCACAGCAGCAAATTTCTATTAAAGATGCATTTTTTGGTGAACCTAAGAAAAAGAAACTAGATTCAAATCGTTCTAATGAAGAGCAAGCGTGATAGAAAAACTTTGAATTCGAATGAAAACTGGTTATTAATATTTGAGCATCTATATTTTTGAAAAGTAACATAATTTGTCTGTTGTTCTATTTTTGCCATATAATGCGTTTAATACTTTCATTAGACTTTAAATTTTAGATGAAACTTAAAAAATTCAAAAACTCAGTGACTGAACTATTTTAAATGCTGAGTCACAGCATTTATGTTCTTTACACTCTTTTCCTATCGAACAAAATGACCATTAGCAATAATTTCCCTTCGGAGGAAGTTGGAGTTGCCCACACAGTCATATTTCCTTAAAATATGCCCTGCCTTAAATGATACTTACTTTTCCCCCTTTGTTAATAATTTGATTAGAGATATTTATTGCATTATTTTCTTAATTATTGACTGAATCAATGTGTTTAAAAAAAATGTTGAAAAGCTAATTTGACTAGTTCATTCAGTTTCATACTCGGAGAGTGAGCTTTCAGGGTTATAGTTTTGGCTGGACAAAACTAATTTTTGCTGTGCCGTTGGTAAAAACTGGTCAAAACTAGCCAAAGCTAGGTTTTACCACCTAAGAAATGGCCAAAACTATTGTATAAAAGCACAATGTGTGATGTAATTTAAATGAATATTTTTGCACATTTTAGTGCATAAATAAAGAAAATAGAATGCTTATTTATCATAATTAAAGTAATTTTTGGAACTGATTTAGTGATTCAAATTCTACTTTTCTCAACATTAAAAATTGTTTAAACCATACCTAAATAATGCAGATGCATGCCGTGCGTGGATACATTTGCTGTAAATATATAGGGGAATGTGGGGCAAAGTGAAATGGTTAAGACCACTTACTTTTTCAAAATGAACAAAGAGAATATTTGTTCTGGAAATTACTGTCATTGAAACATTATTTTTTCTTTCTGATAGTAAATTTTTACTTCCAAAAAAAGGTGGAAGTTTTTCACTTTTTTCTTCATGGGGCAAAGTGAAAAATGAAATATTTTGTCTTCAATCATTAAAGATATTTTTGACAAAGTAAATAGGTAAATAAAAGAATTACAGGTACTGCTATTTTAATAAAGTCAAGTACCTGTTTAAAGTGTAAGCTATGACGAGAATAAAGATTATTCTTTTTGTCATTTAATTACCAAAATTGAGATATATATACATAGGCTTTCCAGATGTTCCAGTTTGACCGGGACAGTCCCAGATTTTAGACAAAATCCAGGTGTCATGGCCGGTTTACTCCAGGTCACGGAAAAAGATAAATTTGATTAGATCATCAAAAAAGTCTAAAAATAATTAAGTGTGAAGGATTATTTTGGATAATTACTTTGTCATTTGAAAGGGTCTACAAGGTCACTCTTTTGTCCAAAAATTAACCAGTAAAAGTTTGTCTTGACATTAATATGCAAATATACAAATATTCTAAAATTCTTGCCGAGACCCACATTCATGCTTTTCCCTCTAATCAATTTTTTTTCCATATGGGCTCAGCCACGGCAGATAGTGAATCTTACGACAAGCTTTGTATAGAAAACTTGTAATGTGATCAGACTTTGTTTTGCATTGTAAATTACATGACCTCAAACAAATCCATATAACACATTAATTCAAAATCATAATTAATGAAAATCAGTTACAAAACTTTGATATTACAGATTTTTTGATGTAATTTTAAAATTAAATTTTCTTTCCCAGTT
This sequence comes from Uloborus diversus, assembly GCF_026930045.1. Classification (NCBI taxonomy): domain Eukaryota; kingdom Metazoa; phylum Arthropoda; class Arachnida; order Araneae; family Uloboridae; genus Uloborus; species Uloborus diversus. The sequence goes on along the minus strand of NC_072734.1, from coordinate 186,446,258 downwards.
TGAATACATCTGAGTTTTATTTAGTATCTGTAGACATATATATGAAACATTTTTCAATAATTAATCTCAAATATTATTAGTTTACATTTATTATGAAATTATACTGAGTTACATAGCATGCATGAATTCATCTACCTCCAAAGAAGGGGGGTAATGTCCTATTTAAGGGACAAGTTGTCTGGTCCCCTTAGTGTCCCTTATTGAGAGGTTCTACTGTATGTCCATAATAAATATAGTAATTTCTGTCATAAATTTTGCAAACAATATCCATAAAAACAACACGGTTTTAAAGCTTGAAATATCTATTATTTAAAAAAAGTGAAAACAATATTTGAGTAAATGGCAGGAATATTGGCAATTGTTTAAATTTTGCTTTTTTCTGGGTTACGTCTGTGACAGGCAGTGTTTATTTTTTTGTAATCAAGGAATCTGTACCCAAATTTAAGATAGCATAAATCAGATCAAATTATACGACAGAGAAAAAAAATTGCTTTTGTGAGACCAAATTGAAATTATGTGCGTTTAAAGGCTGATTGGTATGTCGATAATGGTAGAATTGCCAAGAACCTAAAGTGTTTATAAAAAAATATTCATAATGGTTTATTGTTAAAGTAGTTTAATTTTTATTTGATGTTTTTGTACAATATATATATATATATATATATATATGTATGTATGTATGTATATTTATTTATTTATTTATTTGGTTCGAAAAAAAAAAATAATGTAGAACATTGAAAGACAAAAGGCTACAAATAATTCTCATCTACACTGCATTTGTTGATTGGTACTTCGTAAAGAAAAAGTTTCTTTTTTGGATATTGTTTTTTTTTCTTTGAGCAATCACGATTGCTTATTGTTCTCATTTGACCGTTTTTGGTGTCCGTGCCTTTTTCAACTTGGACCAGAAGCCTTTGCAGCACCACCGCCCACCGTCCTCTGCTGGCGGCTGCTCCGGTTTTGAGCTACCCGCTTCTCCTGGTCGGAGACGTCCATGTCCTACATACACGCACGTTCACACACATACACTCACACACGCCTACGTGCATACACACAGCCCTACGCACACACACAACTATGCACACATAGGAGGAGAGGCAGGCTTGGGGGGGACAGGAGCCGTTTCTAGAAACAGTAACTCCAATGAGTAGGGTCCTGTCTCAGTTCGTGATTGCGAAAAACATAATTTGAATTCAAAATTTCAAAATTCAAATTAATTTTCTTTTTCTTTTTTTTTTTTTGAGTTTCAAATATGATTTAAATCTACTTTGCCTGAAAACTACTCAGCAGCTCTAAGTAATTATTCATATATAAAATGTCTTGCTGTGTTTGAAAAAAGAAATAAGATTTACTTCTTCCAATTTTAACCTCTTATCAGTTCTAGGTAACCTTTAAAACATTTTGTTGAATTCACAATTTACAAAAACATGACAAAATGTTTTTAAAACTTAAAATTTTTGTAAAAAAATAAATTGAATATTTCCAGATTTATCAGATTCTCAACCTATTAAGCAAAGCAGTTCTGAAGTCCAGCCAAAATATTCACATATGATAGAATTCTCTTCACCAGTTTCTACAAAAATTTATGAAGAGTTAAGTAATTTATCAAAGGTTGTCATAACCTGGTAAGTCACATTAAATTCTTAAAAAGCACTTATTTTTGCAAGGCTTTAATTTTTGAGATCTTCTTTGTAATTGCAAAAAATGTAAACCTTGCAAAATGTTTCAACTTTATATATATATATATATATATATATATATATATATATATATATATATATATATATATATATATATATATATAATTAAATTTTGGTTCAGTTCATATAAAAATTCATAAAATTTTTAGATCACAAATGGACCAATAGCTTTATTTTCTCGAAAATTACGAGACATAAAAATAAGTGCTTTATTTACAGTATGTTTTCTTGTTTAATTTACCTATTTTTCTTTTTATTAATAGTCAAACTTGTTTTGTGTCAGTTCCAGATTAAGTGACAACGTTGAACATGTTGAAATTTTAAGTGACGAAAATTCTATGAAGGATGTTGTAAACGTTCTACGGAACAAAAAGCCACCACCTTCTATTACTATCACCGAATCTGTTTCAGTAAGTTTCGGAAATTTTATAATGTCACTGAAAAGGATTTCAAAAAGAATGGTTGTATTATTTTATTTTGCCATGGCTTTATTATTAACTACTCTATTTAAAACAACTGTTTTTCAATCATCAGCAGGTTTTTTTAGTCTCAATTGGGTAAAAAATTTTTTGAAAAGTGCTTCAAGCTTAAAAAAAAAAATTGTCAATGGGGGCACAATGTGGGAAATTAATTTTCGAGCAATGGTGACTTGTACAAAACTGGGACAAAAAATTCACGGGTATCAAATTGCAAGGCTCAATTGACTTTTTATATTGAAGATGAAAGCCCTTTTCCAGCAAGGGGCCAAAACATAGCCAAGCATGCAGTCTCTACTTGCAGAACATTCAGCAAGACAATCAAGCAGTTCAAGTTCCAGTACGAGACCACACCTCTTTTAAACGGTTAATTTCATTCTATCCAGCATTTTAAAGGATTTTTTTCTCTAAATTAGTAATTGACTGTTGGGTACTATTACATTGAGGGTTGAACACCTTGAAAGAGTAGTACTGTTGCTTGGCATTTTGTTCCCAAATGAATTTCCCAGGTCATGCCCTCACCTTGTAAGTTTATTTAGTGTAAAAATGGCTTTGTATCTTTTGGTTATACCTGAATTTTCTTATTTTTTCATAATACATCCACTTGTGTTCAGATAATAGCTTCATAGTAGAACTATAAAATGAGAGCAAAGGTACAGTGAAATTTGCTTCTCATAACCAAGAGATTATAAAAAACATGTTTCTGAAAAAATCATAAAAATTCATACATACTTGCTTTGCTACTTAAAATTTTTTTTATTGGTTTATTATTTTTTTAGGATTACTCGATGATAAAAAATCATCATTTTCTCCCTTGACTTTTAAAAAAATTTAAAGTTTTTTGACACATCAAAAGCCAAGGAGTGTTGAGAGTGGTTCAGCTTGAAATTCTTTTCATGTATAATTATTGTGGTTCTTTTCATTGTTTTTTCTTCTGTTTTATCTTCAATTTGAGCTCAATATCCACGGAAGTATGTATTTTGGAAGTGATAACATCGACCTCAAGAACCACACTGATGAAATAAGTTAAGAGAATTTACATATATTATCAAATTGGATAGAATGAACTGAACAGAAGGAAAAACTACTGCTTTGGATAAAAATGCAAATATTTTACTGCAAATACCTAAAGTACACGTGTGTAGGGGGAGCCAGCTCAAAAAGGCTTTATGAGCGTATGGAGGGTAAAAAGAATTTTGTTCATTAGCACACCTCGGCAAATTTCTTGGTGTTATCTTGCAGCAATAGGTGGAATTCACATCGGAACAGTAAAATGAATAACCACCAAAGTTTAGATGGAATGAGGAGGCAAATTGTGGGGAGGCTAGAGATAGGCCGATCGCAAGTTCGATATGCAGGGAGTTTAATTTAACGCACTGGGTCGTGTGTAACCAATGGAAACAGTTGCCAGAATTCAAAAGAGAGAAAGCTTGGGCAAGGTCGTCCAAAAGCTATGACGGCCAGAGAAGATCGCCATTTGTCCATTTTAACGAGGTGTTATAGAGGGGCTGCAGCTTCTCTGCTCTCTGGACCTGGATGCAGCCACAGGAACCCGTGTAACAAGGGTGACTGTTTCCAAAAGACTGAATGAGAGAGGATTGTTTGCTAGACGACCGGCTGTTTACGTTTACGAACAGGAGAGCCCGATTAGTAATCTGCAGTCAGCATAGTAGTTAAAGTACCGAGCAATGAGCAATTCGTACTTTCATATGGAAGCCAGGGACCTGCTACCTGCCCTTCAATGTCCATGAAATCGACAATTATGGCATTAGCAGCGTAATGGTCTATCCCGGCATCATGTTGGATGGCCATGCACCTCTCCACGTCTTTGGCAGGTGTGAGGTATAGGGACGAGGTCTTGGAGCCCTTTGTCCGCGTTTACCGGAGAGTGCAGTGGGCGTCAAATTCAGCTTAATGCACAATAAAGCGAGGCCACATAGAGCTCTTCTGGTCAACTAATTTCTCGAGAGTGAGTACAAGGTGCATTCTGAAAGTAATGCAATTGAATTTCCAGGGCCGCTTTTATTGGTGCGAGTGGAATCAAACTATTTGGGTTAGGTGGGGAGGACTGTAAGGGTTTTCCTGAAAACCAGTCTCAGTGTTCTCCAAGCTGGGGAAGTGGCCGGACGTCAGTTAATATTAACCTCTGCTCGCCGACAGTATCACGGAAAAAATGGTATGCCATTAAGTTTTGTTACTAAACCAACAAAATCTCTTGAGGACAAAATGATTCGTGAATCTTACGGGGAATTTTTTCTGTCCTGCTCACAAGTTTCAAGGTGGTTAAAGACCTTTAAAGAGGGACGAGAAGAGGTTCAAGACGAAAAACACTCTGGGCGACCGTCAACCAGCAAAACCAACAATGTGATTCGTGTTCTTCAATTGTTGGACTTGGACCGCCAATTGACTATCAAGATAGTTGCTAATGAACTGTACATGTCGTCTACTGCTGTGTTTGGCATTGTTACTCAAGATTTAGCGATGAGAACAGTGTGCAACATGTTTATGCGGAAGCACCTTGCCACAACATGCTGCAATTCCCCGAGCTCCTGGCTAAATACCAGGTGAAAACGATGTCCCGACTCCCCTATAGTAGTGACGCCGCCCCAGCAGACTTCTTTTTGTTCCCTCGGATTAAGAAAGACCTGAAAGGAACCCGTTTTTCATCCATAGAAGAGATCCAATCAGCCGTGACAAAGACCTTGGGAGAGGTCCCCAAAAATGCCTTTCAGGGCACTTACCAGTCATGGCAGAAATGCTGGAAAAAATGTAGAGGCCCAAGGATATTACTTTGAAGATTTTTAAGTGTTTGTGAAAATCTGTTCAATAAATTTCTTTTTAAAAAAAATAATTGCATTACTTTTGGAATAGACCCTGTATATTCGTCAGATGGATTCCAGACCTCATCCCTATGGAGCAAGTCTAGAACGCTCTAGGGAGGGCATTTGCAATTTGCATTCCCCCTCTGAGAACCATCCAGTTACTGAAAACAGCCTTACTGAATGAGTGGGACCAATTGCCACTGGTACTGATAACCTGCCTTGTTTCGAGTATGAAATGCCGCTGCGAGGCTTGTACTGTAAGAGGGGACAATGTCCCCTATTAAACAATTTCTTTTATGTGGTCTGCAACTGTTGTTTCAGACCTTCAGACTCCCATGAGGGATATGCACGAACATGGGTGTGTATTGAAACTGTTGAATGTTTATTTTGTTTGTATTTTATCAACCTATGTTCGCACCAAATTTCATTAAAATCTGTCCTGTAGTTCTGGGGATCATAGGTCAATTACGAAAATTCTCTTAATTTCTTCTACCAGTGTATATAATTTTCAAATGTTTCTCTACCCCACAAAATAAAAGAAGGATCGTCATTACTTGTTTTCAGGATTTATGACTCATCATGCATGCACTTTCAGTTGACTTTGAAATATTGAAGTAGTTTTTCCTAGAAAAAATAAGCTTAATTGAAAGTGGGTAGAAATTTTATGGCACACAAAAATATTGCTTGCTTTAAGGGAAGTTTGCTTGCTATAAGCAAGTCATACTCCCAAAGACTTCACATTGTACCAATCAAGTATTTCTGATTTCCTCATTAAATATGGTCCTGTCATAAGCAGGTTTGTCTGCATTAAACTGCTTTGGTCTCCAGCTTGGTTATTGTAATTCTGAACTGATGATTGCTGATAAGCATGAAACTGCAATACCCGTATGCTATAAGTATAAGCAAGCTATATTCAGTAAGTTACCACCCTATAGCCAGGGATAAAGCAGAAATACATGAAATGCACCGCCAGCTCAGTCAATTCCAGCCGAGGACTGCAGTTTCGTGCTTATTAGCATTATCAGCCCGGCATAGGAAGTGACTGAGCTGGAGGTGGAAAACCTCTTAAGGAAGCCAAGAGCGCCAAACAACCAAGAGTGTAAGGAAGCCAAGTGTGTTAGGCATTCTTGACTTCCTTAAGAGGTTTTCCACATTCAGCTCAGTCACTTTCCAATGCCGGGCTGATGAGTGCTAATAAGCACGAAACTGCAGTCCTCGGCTGGAATTGACTGAGCTGGTGGCGTATTTCAGGTATAAGCAAGCTGTTACATATACATGCTTGTTATACTGATGATTCCTGATTTATTTGAACTTTTCTTTTTACTTAAGTTTTTTTTAACTTCTTAGTGCAGAATATGTTGTTAATATTTAGTTTATTGGAATTTTCTTTTCATATATTTTAGATGCGTCCATTGTGTGGAATGGGCAGAATTGGAAAGTTACTGAGTCCTACAAAATTGAGGGATTGCATAGAAATAGTAAAAAAACATCTGAAACTAAGTCGCATTCGGTTTGCTATTGCAAACAATCATTGTTTAGGTAAGACAAAGGTTATATGAGGTAGTGAGAAGCAAAGGGATGCAAGTGGCAAAATTAAAAATTTTGAGGTAACCAGTACACATGATAAGTGAACTTCTCCTCTGTCTTCGGGCAAGAGATTGTACTAGTAGCCCTGGTAAGTGCTGCTGTATAGCATGATTTAGAAAAAAATTTCAATGAAAGCCTGCCTAGGATCTGATCTTTTAACGCATTTTACTCGAAACTTAAAATAGTCTACTTGCATCCCTTTGCTTCTCACTACCACATATATATTTTTTAATTTTTAAAGCTTTAAATTGTGTCTTTAAACAAGTCCTATTTAAAAATATAGAACTAAATAAAAGTTTTTTCAACAATGGAGCTTTTCAAAAAGTGAGTTCATTTCCTTAAATCCTTTATGCTATCAGACTTCGTGAAGATAAATTCTAAGCCTATCCCCCCCCCCCTTCCTATTTGAGAAAGCATATTATTAAGGATTTGTTTTCAATATTAGAAGTGGTAGGACAAAAAGAGATATTTTGGTTTTTGGACCCATGAATTAATGAAAATTTATTTTTCTTCTAATATAATAAATTAATTTTCATTATCTGAAATGCTTACAATCACTTTAACGCACAATCCAAGCACAATAATAAAAGTTCTTATCATAGAGTAACTACAATTGTCCATCAAAGCCCCTACTTCTCCTAAGAAAAAAAGGGGGGGGGGGGTGTATTTAAACATATATACAGTAGGCGCCACTTAATGTGATCACTTTTGGACAGATATAGTTTGATAACAATAACCAAAAAGAATCCAAGAGACACAAAATGATGATTTTTTCAAATAAGAAACATTTATCTTTACAACTGCAAATTAAAATTACAATGGTTCAACTAAATGTAGTTTTAAATTATGAATTAGCACAATGAAATAGCTCTTTTTCCCCCATCAATTAAACCATCCGTCCGATAGTATGACATTTTCTTTGCCCATTTCAAAAGCAATATCTTCTGCTTTTTGCAGCATTAATGGACCGTTTACACGCACCCTTTTTCCTGACATTTGTAAACCACAATTTCAAAGCAGTTGCAACTTCACCATCTTTTGCTGCAGTTTTGCTTGTTGTTTAAGTTTTCATTTACTGTCTGATCTCGAAAGCCGCAACTAGCACGGTTGAACGGTTCTATTTTAAAAAGGGGCGAGAGCTTGATGAAGATAATGCACCAAAAAAAAAAAAACTTCACATTCGTTATCTCTCTTCACAATATCTCCCCTATTTTGATAAAATCAGAAGCGACCTGACGCATGCGCAAATTTGAGGAAGGTTGTGGTTTAAAATATCAAACAGTATCTTCACTTTGTTTTCAATATCCTTTTCTTTGGAACTTATGAAGTAATGGATGAGAAATTTTTATTTGTTCTCCAGCATTTCTTCGACTCATCACGAATAAATTGTCAAAGCGTTTTAAAATGTCATTTTTTTTTTTACTTGACAGTTAAATCATTGCGCTTTTTCTCCATTGCTAAAATGTTGGAGCATTTAGAGTGAAGTTTTAGTGTATCTGAGCAGGGAGAAAAATTCTTCTGCTTCACTTATAAGAAGAGAACTTGTTTACCCGAAAGCTGCTTGTCAGGATTTGCGTTTGTATTTCTTTTGATACAGGAACAAAAGAGAAAAAAAATGAAAGTTTATAAAAAAGTGATAACAATAAACGAAGGCACTAATTTCAATATCCAACTTTTTTAACACATGCTAATATTCAAGTGTTTCGGGACTTCATTATTCTGATCACATTAAGCGAATGATAACATTTAACCAGGGCCGGATTTGGAAGTGTGGAGGCCCCTAATCAGGGTTCGAAAAATCATCATATTTTGATATATATGTATATATCCCACATTTTTGACCCGTGAAAGTTAGGATATTTTGTAAAAATTTTACTGTGGGGACTTTGTTGTGGAGGCCCCGGGGCAGTAGCCCCGCCTGCCCTCCCCTAAATCCGGCCCTGCATTTAACTGTGATCACATTAAGCGGCGCCTACTGTATTTTGAATTCCTGACTGAAAAAATGAATAAAGATGTTTTTTTCTTTTGTAGATACAGAAATATCAACTGTGGCAGTATCTGCTGGTTCTGGATCTAGCATTTTAAAAGGAGTGGTTGCAGATTTGTATATAACTGGAGAAATGTCTCATCATGATCTTTTAGATGCTAATCATAAGAATGTTAGTGTCATTCTATCAGAGCATAGTAATAGTGAAAGAGGCTATTTACAGGAGTTGATAGCTGTTTTGAAACCCAAGTTAAGAGGAATTAATCTCATTACATCTTCTGTTGATAAAGATCCTATTTTGATCGTATAGTTTTGATAATAAATGTAAAAATTATGGTCATAAAGTTACTTTTTTCATTGATAAAATTGATTGCAAGAATTTATTAAACTTTGTCTATGCATTATGTTTTTCAGTTTTTTAAATGAATTTTTGTATTCAAAAAATAAAGCAAGTTTTCTTACTCAGTCTTATTTGAAAGTTCTTTTTTTGCTTAAAATCTGTGTGTAAGCATAGATTTTGTGAATAGAAAAATTAATGAAAGAGAAAGAAAAATCTTTTCTGAAATTTTATACAGTGAGGGGAGGGGGGACGTATTTTATTGGCTACAATAGTGTTTATATCAATGTTCTGCATTTTTTGAAGAAAAAAAATCTACAATCATATACAGTAAAGCACCGTTTATAGGTTTTTGAATGGACTGTATGAAAAAAACAAATATTAGGTATAGGTTAATGTGTTTTAGACTCTGCAGGGAGCAATTTAAAAAACGTATAAATGAGAAACGTATAAATGGTGCTTCACTCTATAAGTGTAGATGTTTCTTCCTCCAGCACACTTAATAAAGTGCTCCCTACTGTTCTCTTTTTACCCTTGTAGAGTTTATTCTTTTTAGTTGTCACTAGTAAGATGGACTGAGTTAAGCCTTTCATGTTTTTGCATTTAGCATTCTTTAATTTATGGCACATGCTCGTATGTTTTGTTTTTGAAAATTAAAAAGAAAAAGAGAATTCTTGAGTTAAAAAATAAAATGGTGCTTGTGTGATGGGGGGGGGGGGGGTGCTTTGAGGATAATAAATAAAAACTTACAACAACCCTTAAAGTCCCTTTAAATTTTAGCTGTAACTTTTATCCATTTATATATTTTTCTGAAAAAAATATGAATACGTTGTTCATACACTTATCGTGATAATTTGTAAATTTTGATTTGATTTTTTATAAAAATATTATGGAAAAGTGTCCCAAAATTGGTTCTTTTCATAAAAGAAAGAAAGCTCATAAAATTTTTTTTTTTTTTTTTTTTTTTTTTCACAAAATGCAGACCTAAAAATAAAAACCTGGATTGATCCCCGAATAGTCATATCTTAAAATTTCAAATTTTATAAGCTGCTATGATTAGGTTTACCATACAGTGTTTCTCTACGCCCAAAAAAGTTGCAGGATGCTTCTAGATAAAAGAGTACTAATTTAATGAAAAGGGCACTTTTTAGTAGAGATTTTGTAAAAGAAAATGTTTATTTTATTTTTTTACAAAACATATGCATACAAAACCGAACAGCTTTCTAATGTTTTAGTTTCAAAAATTGTGCTACAAATTGAGAAGTTCTAGCAGAGAAAAGAAATGAGAGAATCATGTTTCAAAGCTTGCATGCACATATACCTTTTGGAAAAGGTTGCTTCTATTATGAAGTTTTTTTAACCTCCAGAGAAGCAAGGGCAATGCATTGAGAGATGAAAAATAAAAGAGGACAGGTCACAATCGAACATTTATTTAAAAGGGGCAGGGAGCAGCTTTTTTTTTCAGGTCCAACCCAAGACATGCTCGTGATCAGCCCACAGAAATAACAAAGTAATAGAAACTATTAAAAAATGATTAGGATAATGATTAAATACTAGGAGATTTTAGGACACTTTACAAAAATTAAGGGGTCTAAGGACCTTTAACCTTCAAAATTCAAGACTTTCTGGAAAAAATATATGTTATGCATAGTTTAATTCTGAACAATTTGATACATTATTTATTACCATACGCAAAGAACCTTTCCAAGTTATCGTAAAAATGCGTAAACTTTCCCCATAGAGATTTATGTTGACAGCAGCTGTTTAAACGTCTTTTTCTCAGGTGTTGGTTTTGCCAGTTTCTCGTTTTGCGTGCGTGATATTTCAGAAAGTTTTCTGTATATTTCTGTAAAACTTTTAATACATGTTTTTCTGGTTTATTTTTATGATCTATACCATTATTAATTTTTAAATTTTTTTTTTTTTTTTTGAAATTTTATAAGTTAATATCAAATTTTTTTTTAATTTTGTGCAAAAAAATATTTTTTTTAATATTAACTTTATACTTTAGTTAAAATTTAGGTTCAGATCATTTAAAAAAAAAAAAAAGATAAACATGCAGAAAAGTTTAACAAAAAATACATAAAAAACTTTCTAAAATATCATGCACGAGAAACCAGCACTTGAGAAAAAGAGGCTTAAACGTCAAAAATTTTGATGGTCCTTAGACCCCCTTAAGACAAATTAGGACACTGTTAAGTCAAAAACTACTGCATGTAAAATGTGTAATATTGTGATAGAAAATGCACCAGCAAATATTTTCATTAAGGTTTCTGTAAACAATTTTTATGTACATATTTTACATACAAATACAGGGAAAGTAAATATGCAATGATAATTCAAACATTATGAAACCGTTTGATCTGTTACAGGCAAGAATAGCTAGTTGAAAACAAAAGTGGAATTTCTCTTATTTTTTGAAATACATTACTTCTACAGTGATTCAAGACACATTATTCAGTTTTTATTCTCTGAGGCCCTCCCATAAAACTTGAAACAATTTCATGGTGATCTTTTTTCTTTTCTAATGCTATAGATTCACTCTGATGTCGTAATGTCTGAAGTTCAAATTCACAATTAACTAAAGCTAATTTCAGTTCATACAGCAGAACCATATCACTGCGCAGTTCATTAAAATTTGTGCATATTTCTTCTGTAGGTATAGGATTTGTTTCTATAAAAAAGAAAAAAAAATGTTAAAAATTGCTATTATTACATGGTAAGGATAATAAGTTTTGAAAGAAACAATTTTTTAACATAATATCCATTTTCAAATGAGCTAAAAAGTATTTTAAAAAGTGGCATTTTACTAAATTATATTTAAACTGACACAAGACATTTGTATCCACTGACCCCGTTTTTAAAACCCGAAAATTGTTATTTCACAAAATATTATTGTTATAATTACAACAAATTAATTAATAATTACACAAAAATAACTGTGGCAACTTAAAACAGTTTTACAGCGATGTCAAGCAAAAATCTAGTTTTGGCATATACCATTTTTAAAGTCAATTATCCCAAAATTTCTGAATCCCAAATTTGTCCTATTTTTGCCAGAAGGTAATATTTTAGTCATGCAACAAAAACCTATTACCTAAACCTCTTTGGCACTTCTCAGTTTTTTTTTTTTTTTTCAATGACTATTTGAAAGTGGTAACATTTGAGAAAACTTGATTTTTGCTTGAAATTTCTGCAAAACTGTTTTAGAGGTGCCACCATTATTTTTGTGTAATAATAATTTTAACATGGTTCTAAAATTTAATGCCCTATAAAAAGTTTGGTGATTGTAAGAAGTTTCCCAAATTTCAGCCTTGAACTTCAGGAAATTACCCAGAAAGTCCTCCTTTAATGGTTCACTTTCTGGTAACTTCAGATAATAGCCAAGAAATGATCATGTCAAAAAGTTCCTAGTAGCAAATTTTCAGCCTTTTAAAGCATTTTATTTCAACCGTTTATTGGTTTCATAATATAAATTTATAGCTTTAACTGATAATTTTACTGTTACATTTTCAATTACATAATTAAGTTCAAAGTTACATTTGCACTAATGCAGAGCTTACTTTTTAATAAGAGAAAATGGTCTTCAGAATAAGGGTGCCATATGCGAAATTGTAAGGGGGGGGGGGGGCTCAGATATTTTCCCCATGGAAACTGATTTCAGTGCAGATTAGAGTTATTAAAATTTGACATTTTCAATAACTTATTCATTAATTGCTGGAGAAGAAATGTTTTTACATTTTTGCAAAGAAAAAAGTACTAAAATAAAGGAAGTTCTAAATTCCAAGGGGGGGGGGGCTTATGGGCATCCTTGCTTCAGAATTTTTCTTATACAAATAGCCTTAATTCCGTCTAATGTATAAAAATTTGCATAAACCTGAAAAGAAGTGCTGGAGCTGAGCTCCCGTGATCATTCACGCAAATTTGGTAAATGTAAAAACATGATAAGTACCTTGATTGGATGCCAGTATTGGATATGAGAAGAAACTTGAGTGGTTGGTTATTACGCTAGAGTTCAATTGACTCAACTTGTATTGCAATGGAAAACATTTTTTAAGCTACAAAAGATATTTTGAAATAATATATGTTGGTTTTCAAAAACAGCTGTAATTTCTCAGGAAATTGGTAATAATACAATTGTAGTAATTGTATCTGAAGTGGTAGTGGTTAATTAAATCAATCTTCTTATCTATTAAATGCTATGTGGTATTTTTGGGAGGTGAAATGGAGTATGGAGAAAAAAGGTGACTTTGAACTGGACAGATACTATAGAGATATGGACGTTGAACATAGTAAAATACATTAAATTGAAAAGAATGAGATGTGCAGGACATGTTATCTGCATGTCCCCTGTGTCCATCCCACTTAAGATCCTAAATGAAAGAACAACTGGCTAACGTCCAAGAGAAAGACAAAAAAAAAAAAAAAATGATGACTGGATTGTTTGGAAGCCGACATTAAACCTATCAAATCCTCAAATTGGAGAATTCAAGCAAAAATAGATCTATCTAGAAGAAACTTCTGGAAAAGACCAGGACCCACAATGGGTTGTTGAGCTGTTGATGATGATGATGTCCTCATTTTCGTTTCTAAATGTGTCTCATCAGATATCCAAAAAATGGAGTCAATTGCTGGACAATCAATACCATAATACACAACTATGTGCATAAAAAATACTAAATAGAAATATATATATAAAATAATAAATTTTTGTAAGAGAAGATGTGAATTAACCAGTTTTCATTCACCTGCATGGGAAAATAATCATGGGTATTGGAACTACCTTGCATTGAATTATAAAAGAGAATACATTTGATTTTTTTTTTCCTAATTAACTACATTTATTCTACAAACTTTATTTTTTATGAAATAAAATATAAAGTAGCTTTCTTATGGTGCAACATTCTATAAAATTTTTTACAATATAAAACATTTAAAATTTAATTTAAAAAAAAGGGAAGGAAAGTATTCTTATAACATAAAACAATTTGAAGCATATCTTTTTTGAAAAAAAAAAAAAGAGAGAAAATTACCTAAATCAAGCTCTTTAAGCAACTGCTCAATAGCTTTAGCTTTCTTTTGTCCCACAGAAGCAGGTAATTTCATCTTAAAAAGAAACAAAAATTAATGTATGACATTTAAACAAATAATTAAACCACAGATTTTTGCTATTTTTAAAGTTTTTACCCAGTTGATTTGTCCAAGAATGCCACGTTAAATCTAATAAAATGGAAGTGGAGTAGTACTGCTTAGGCATGCAAGTCTATTTATACAAATACCACACAAATTCAATTAATTATAGAATTATTTACTATGGCTCACTTTAAAAAAAATCCTTTGTTAATTAATTATTTTTAACATGCATGTATTGCAGATCTTTGAAATATATAAGTACAAAGAGACATGTATTTACAAATTGAAATTTTTTTTGACATTTTCATTGATTGTAAATAGTGTACTAGCTGCGTTGCTCAACGTTGCACACTCTACCTTGAAAAACAAAAATTGTGTCAAGTGATTCATGTTCGATAATCAGATTTAAAGAAAAGAAAGAAACATCGTGTAAAATTTCCCATCAATGTGTAGGAAAGAGAAATTTTATGACTCACAGTTTAAATTTATACGTTGGATTTTTTTTAATGTCAAAAAACCCCTATCTGAATCACTGAGCACCAAAAGACTCCAGTGCCAAATTTTTCGAACTTCGGAAGTAAATTGAGGCAGTGAGAAGCAAAGGGACGATTCTCGAAAAAATTGTCCTGTGCGTAACGCTAAGTTTTTATTTTATTCAAGTAATTATTAATTAAATATAGGACTAACTGTTATGCTTTGATAGTATATTAGCATGTATTATTCCCCAACAGCATTATTTTTTAAAGGCATTGCTTAGCTGGAAAAAATAAAACCTTGCGTTGATCACGGGACATTTTTTCGAGAATCGCCCAAAGGATGTAAGTGGACTTTTTGAAGTTTTGAGCCAAACGAATTTGAAGTTCCAGTCCCGGGTAGGCTTTTATTGAAAAGTTTTTAAAAATTAATTATGCTATGTAGCAACATCTACCAGGGCAACTGCAGTCCATTCTTGAAAGCCAAAACTAGTTCTCTGGATTGATTTCATTTTAAAAAGGGCGATAGGTTGAGGATGGGCACTTCCCAGTCGCAGTTACAATTATTTTCCACGCTACTTTAGAGGAACTGCTGAACACGTTATGCTGCATCCTTTTTTTTCCGGGTTTCCACTCCTATTTCGATAACATCAGAGCAGATCTGACGGATGTGCAAATTTACGAGAGATTTCGGCCAAGGAAAACAGACAGTAGTATCATCTTTTGCCCAGAAACAGAGGACAGGTTCTCCTACCATTTCAAATTATCCCCAAATTTTCAATTTTGGCACTGACATCCCTTTGCTTCTCACTGCCTCAATTGTGGATTTGTTTTTGGAACATACACACACATTTGCATATCTTATATCTTTAAACGAGAAATTCTTGTGGGTATATATATATTTATATTTCTTATCTCGGAAACGGCTCTAACGGCTTGGATGAAATTTTGGATTTAATTGCAGTTTTGCATTCTAAGTTCATCTACATCAGTGTTTTTTCTGTAAAAATGCGATTTTTTTTTACAAAAAAGTTTTTTAATATAAAGTCTAATTAAGTTAAGCCTTGAAGTAAACTGTGAATTGACGCATCAGGCAGATGATTTGCAACCATAGCAATGAAAATTTGTCTCTTCTCACTTTAAAATTTTAAACTTGCTTAGGTTTGCCAGGCTTGGCTGATATTGGCCACTTTGGCTCATTTCAAACACACTTGGCTGAAAACAAATTCAAAAGCACTACATAAGTCGATGTAAGGCTTTTTTCTTTCTTAGGTGAAACTATTGCTTGACCGTCCTATTTTATTTATTTATTTTCTTTCTACACTTCAAATAGTTTAACATGTTTTTTAAATCACGCATCTCAATTTTATTTCGAAGAAACGTATGTCTTGAGACTGTTTATGTTTTGTTAAGATAGTTGTTATCATTTGTTGGAATGGTTTGTGGATCATCAGTTTGGATGGATATCATGCTGTATGTAGCATTTTCTGGCGTAAAGTAACCAACTACACTAAAAGTACTTATTCAAAAAGAAAATCTCGATTGGGATAAAATCGTGAAACGCATCATAGTATGAAAGGAAGTATTCGGTTAAAAATCGATTTCACCATAGCAAAACTGGCTCCAAGGTCAAAATATTTTAATTACTGACAAGAAAATTGTATAGTGGAAACAAATGTGACAGATGGTTTACAGCAAAATGCTGATTTAATTACATTCAGAATCTTCTTTGTTTGGTACTTAAGTGTTATAAGAAGGTTGAGTGCTTAATCTTTCGTTAATGTGAAGCTTTTCAAGTATATTTGGAAAAGTATTGAACCTTAAAAAAACACGAGCTGTACAACTATTTATAAGTATAATATAGATTGGAGCTAATTTAGCCAAAATGATTATTAAAAAGTAGACTTGTTTTATGCTGGGATTACGTTCCACCAAAATGCCGCATAAATCAAATCTGCATGAAGCCTTTATAGTAGAATTAAAATATGATAGGTTCCATATATGAAAAAAAAAAAATATTCTAGTGATAGATAAATATATACGAGTTTGTGTGTATTTATTCGGATACATAAGCAAAACATGCATAACGAAAACGGGAATTAATTTAGTGCTTTTAAAATAGAGCTGATTATCAATCAGCTTTGTGGGCAGTTCTTTATGGGGCTTTAATGCATCCAGTATCACTCCTGTCACTTCCATGATGAGGTCTTCCATCACTCACAAAGCAGAAAAATCCTTTGCCATTGTCAAGGAATGGCTCAAAATTTTCAACAAGAAACGTTTTTGGTTGTTAGTCATCGATGTTGATATCCCTGTTGCTTTCATCCTCTTTTGTAACTTCTGAAAGCTCTTCTTCCAAGAGCTCTGAATTGTGTAAGTTTAATAACTTTATTTCTGGAGAGAGCTCTGGAACCAAAAAAAATGTTCCAGTGGCCCAAGCTTGTTAACACATCAAAATGCGGTTTATTACATGTTCCCTGCAATTTCAGGACTTTGGATTTTGAAAGGGAAAATTTTACCTGCTTGCAATGCTGCATCTGCGTAAAATTAAAGCCTCAATAAAATAAAGGTGTCATCTTAAACCGAATATAATCAAATCAATGTAAAATGAGGGTCCACTGTATATCATTTTTTTTTCCAACTCCACCAAATAAAAAGCGAAACTATGAAAACAAACTATATGATAAAATTTGCTATCTTGTAAATGCACAGCTGAGTCGCACCAGGTTGATTGCAACACAAACCATTCTCATATAGAAGATCAAAAGTGATATATCTTCTAACTAACATTAACTCCTTAGTTTTGTTCTTTTCAAAAAGTTAATTCTAACTTTTAGCCATTTTTAAAATAGAATTTTCAAAATGGTGAAAGAGATTTCCTGCAATTTTGTAAGTATCAGTGAAATGTAGCACTTATAATAAAAGATATATTAAAATTTAAAATCAAGGAAATGCATGAGGAATAAAACCCAAATCCAAGGAGTTTTTAATGTGCTTGAAAAAGAAAATCATTTTCAAGGATCATAAAGTCTGGAATCCAAACTGCTACAAAGATATAATTTACGCTTTAGGAATCATATTACATTTGTCTATATTGTCAGCTCAGAGCAACAGTAAGATATCTAGTCCCAGAAATAACACTAAAATATACATGTATTATTTGAGGCGAAAAAAGCTAACTAGAAATATTATTAAAAATTGCAAAGCAAAATAAGTTTATAATTACCCTTTGACTTCGAACTGTGGCTCCACTTCCCTTAAAATCAGCAAACTTGATTCCAGCCGAATCAACACTCTAAAAAGCACATAAACGATATTTTGAAAACGTTCATTTACTTTACTATAACACAATCATTCTTAAATAGTCAGGAATTATAATAGTGGAAGAATACATCTCGGTTTATTAACTAAAAGTTGTTTCTCTAGCTAACATAGAATATTTTCATATACAAACAGCTGCATAGAGAAAATAGCGTAGCACACAAGCACCATTCTCAAATGCTGTGGGGATGTGAGGAGACAAATATGCATGGTATCTTCGACAATTGACTTAGTCTTAGTTGAAAACAAGTTTTTTAGATTCTTTTTAAAAAGTCTGTCATAAGTATCTGCTACTCAACTTCTTTTGGACTACCTATTGAAGTAAAATTTTGCTACTGCAAATTCATGCTGATTAATATTGGCATCATTATTTTTTTATTTTATGGAAATAATTAAAAAGTTAATTTTGAGTGTAAAGTCTGATTTAGCTGAATTTTCAGAAAAGTGTTCTAGATTGTTATGATTTAGCGTATATGAGCCTTCCACGTGCTATAGAATGTGTAACAAAAATAAAAATGAAAAGAAAAAGAACATATCTCAAGTAGGTTGTTAACAGTAGGTTGTTTTATGAAACTACTAGCTGCATCACCTGGCTTTGTATGGTATACCTCGCAAATAACCAATAAAATTCTGCTGATTACGAAAAAATAACCAAACAGAAAAAAAATTTAAATCGCCGTTTACAGAAAAAGCCTCAAAACAAAAGTAAAAATTTTATTTGCTCACAGTCGCAAAAAAAGGGCAACCAATCCTTTTTCTCAATGATTTTGTTCACACTATTTAAAACTGAGCTCGTGTGTAGCCAATAAATTTTCGATTAAATATTGATGTTCTTTGACTTAAAAATGCTTATAACTGTTCTCCAGGTGGTTTTACACACAGCCTCGGTTTTTTTGAAATTCGAAGCAAGTAAATCTACTTCAGGGGTATTTTTTGCAGGCTTTCAAATGAGATTGAAATTTAAAAAAAATTGGATAATCATTTCGGGTAGAAAGAGCCCTTTAATGCCTTTTTGGGTCCCAAAATTAAAATCCAAACAATTCCGTACTTTTTTGCCATTTGAAAAAAGCCCTACGTTCCTTCACCGGCACACAAGAAACTCCTTGCCAAATTTGGTCGAGATCCAACATAAACTGTGGATTTGTTTATAGGGAGCATACACACTTTATTATATAGATTGTAATGTATCTTTTTGTGAATAGGATGCTTAGTTCTCAAAATTAACTTCATTATGTATTCCAGTTCAGTAATGATATTTTTTCTTTTCAAAATAGAATTGTCTGGGTAAATGTTGATAAAAAAACATTTTTTTAATTTCTGGAAATATGTTACTACAAATTGAGTGAATCAATTTCCCCTGCCTTTTTCACATTTTGCAAAGAAATACTTCAACTTTTCCAGTTTTCACAACAAAATTCCTCAACTTTTTTCAGTTTCCACAAAATTGTCTTTGTTTCAGAAAAAAAACCTATTATTTCTTGTCACAATTAGCTTGATTAAGAATACAAGGATATGGTTTTTAAAGAAAGTAATTTACTGGCACTTTCATGTATTACATTTTACTACAAATAACTACAATCATCATATTTCCTAATTTTTTAATAAAAAAAAATGTTTAATGCATTCATCATAAAAATACTTGATGTGTATATACAATAGAAATGCATGCAAACAATATAGTAGTAAAGTTTTATTTCACAAATTAAATTTGATCCAATTTTTAATCTATGTTTTAGGAAGAAAGGCTGAATCACAGAAAACCATGAATATCTTATTTAATATAATAAAATATGATATTATTTTATTGATAGTTGGTAGTAGTAGTTTTTTAGATCAATTCAGTTACCACACAGGTTACCAGTACATTCTACCACACTGTTTTCTTAATAATTTCATCAACACCCCCATTGAAATCTAATCATTTAAATTTAGGGTTAACAATAAGCAGATAAGTGCATTAATTATGCACTGAATAAAGTCTCTGAATGTTTTTCTCTAAATAAAAATATCTTTACAAAAATACCATAGCAAATCTCTCTTTAGCGTGATGTAAAAGGCTCTCAATTTCAAAATTACAATTAAAATCAAATTCAATGGAAGCAAAAGGATTGAGAACTAGGGAATTGAGGAATGCCTAAACTCACAAATGTAAGTTTTTATTGTGACCAAATTAAGAAACTCACTCAAATAAGAATTAGTGCTCAAAATGAACCCAGATGTATTTTAATAACACAAAAGAAATTTTAGCACTATACTTAAAAGCACTTAAAAAAGAACTGCTTAAATAATATGTGAAATAGTTACAGTATCACATTTATTTGTTTAAAATCATGATATGAGATTTCAGTATTAAACTGAAGCTAGTGGTAGCATTAACAAACAAATGAAATTAAAGCTATAAAAGATGAGTGTTAAAAAATAAATAAATAAAAAAAAACTACTTACAGCATTTTCTGCTTTAATATTTTTTTGTTGAACAACCTTCTTCTTCGGTCCTTTCTTTTCAAGACGCTTAGTTTCTCCTTGACTGCTGTCAGCTGCAGTAATAAGCTTCTGCAAGTCTTGGGTTTTCTTTTCTCTTTCCTTCTTACGAAGTTCTATTTTTCTTAGTTCATTTAAGAGAGTTTGTTCTTCTTCCACCTTAAAGAAACAAGTTTTTTAATCGGCATATAGGGGGGAAAATTCTTCTTAACACTAAGGCAGCCAGAATTTTCTTCTGTTAAAGGGGGGAGGGGGGTTCATAAAGTCTTTATACTCTAGCACAGCCAGAACTTGCCTTCTGGGTTGTTATTTAGTCATGACAGTCCTTGCACGTTACAATTACCATACTTGGGTTTGTAAATAGCGTTAAAATCAAGATTTCTTGAAGGGTTTGACTAGCAAACCCCTCACTGCATGCCTGGTCTTATCTGTTTTATATGTTTTCATACTGATAAACAAAGATTAGCAATATGGCTTAAAACAAGAGGTTAATCTCCCCCTTGGTTGAGACAATGGCAAATTTCAAAACCAAACATGGAAATTATTTGTACGAAAAAGTTTTTTACAAGAACTTGATATTAAATAAATTAGACAAGAATTTTGCAGTTTTCATTTTGACTTCCATTCATAAAACAATTTTGAATATAAAATTCCCTATCTGTTAGAAAATGCTGCTCTTTCATATAAAATTCTTTAAAATTTCATTATTTAAAAAGAAATTTAGAAAAATGGAATTGTGCTTTTCAGTATACTTTCAAAAAAAATTATAAGCCCAAGCTAAAAATAAGTGAAATAAAGCGAATAAAACTTAAGATCTCAGAAAGAGTACTTATAAGAATGAAAAAAGAATAATGAGCAATGGAAAAGATATCAAACTTTGAAATAATTAATGTAACACCTCCACTCAAAGGAAGGGGGGAGGGGGGTATGTATTTAATTATGTTTTAATTCCTAATTAAGAAGAATAAACTCCATTTATCATATCATGAAATAGTAGAATACAAGAAGATTACATGATTAACCATATGTGCACTTATGTAAATTTTTGCATGCAAAAAGATTTGGAAAGAATTTTTTCTGTTGAAGAATTTACAGTATACTATCTTAATGTTTTAGTTTACTTCTCTTTTTAAATGATGTTTGAGTCCTTCTGACTTGATATATTTCAGGCGAAACATCCTTGTTAGCTTTAGAGGAGTGTGGGATTTAACCTAAAGTAATTGCAGACAATAATAGTCATAAGCTTTTTTTATTATTACTAGGGGGCTCTGCCCCCTGTTCGCTAACGCTCACCAACCCCCGAAAATTGCTTCACAATCTTGCTTGATTCACAAAGATTTAAATCTTCAATTAGAAAGAAACAGATTAAAAATGCATTGCTCCCTTTGCAATAAAAAACACCCCTTCCCTGAGTTTCAAAATAACTTGTACCAACTTGCAGAGCCGTAAGGGCTAAGGGGCTCTTGAGCATTGCAAAACTGCAATTTTGTACGTCTGAAAAGTTGCTTTCATATTCGTGGTCTCTAGTAATTTGTTTTGCTTTTTAGCTCAAGGGTTTAATTGAGTTGAGCCTAAGATTTTCCGTTAAAATCGAAACCCTTAAAATTTGTGAATAACAAAAGAGAAACAAGCGAATCGAAAAGATGTCACTATGGCAATGCCAAATAAAATATCAATAATTTTAATGGAGATGAGATTATTCGAACTTTATTTTTAACGGTTTGTAACTTTTTTTTCCTTTGGAGATAGAAACTAAGTTTTTCGACCATAGGTCAAGTTAGATCTGGAGTAAAAAAAAGCTGCTCTTTCCAGTGGTGTCAAAAAGAAAACTGTGAGACAATTTCTACTTTACTGATAGATTTAATGAAGAATGTAGTGCCTAAATTTTAGCTAAGCCTAAAAAAGTGTGAGCTAAAAACGCAAATAACTCTTCACGTATTTCTGTTAGAGCATTGAAACAAATTGCATAGAATGCGGAAAATTCTACCCTTTCCAACGATATATAATACTAATATATGCAAGTAATTTTTCACTCCTTTAATAGGCAATTTACGTGAAATTTGAGCTCAAAAAATTAATTATAAAAAAACTAATTCAAATTTTAAAAAATAAAACCCCAGGTGCACCCCCCCCCGGCGGTTGAAGTAATTTTGTACAAAATTTGAAGGCTGTAGGTGCTATGGGGTCTTCTGGATGCAGGTAAGCCACAGACTTCCTTCCAGAATTTCTTTGAAACCTTACTTTTATTTACTATAAAAAGATTATTGTAGAATGGAAGTACTTAAAGCATTAAAAATTTCTCTTCACACCCCTTTCACTCATACAAAAAAGGTTCTGATTGGATTTAATTAAGAGATTAATACACTGTAGACCTAATTTATTGTCACTATGAAGACGGGAAAGAACAATCAAAGTCGATTTTTCCAATCAACTCTGGTTGACGTATGGAAACAAGTAGACTATTACAGCCAGTAATTCATAGTATTATCATTGATAGTTTTAACAGGGAAGAATGAGACTAACTTTGAAAAGATTCAAGATTTCAGGGGCGTAGCTAAGGGGGGGGGTTTGGGGACAAACCCCCCCCCCCCGAAAAGTTAGTCTCAAAAAGAAAGAGAAAAAGAAGAGAGAAGAGAAAGAAAAAAAAAGAAAAGGAAAAAATTCCAAGCGATTATACATATATATATATATATATATATATATATATAAAAGAAGTAACCCCCCCCCCCCCCCCCCCGAAAGTCGGGTCTAGCTACGCCACTGCGAGATTTCAATGTAAAAAACAAGATGAAGAAAATTTGTGCACGTTGGACTATGAGCATTCTTCCCCACGGCCCTGCATATACACACATCAAACATACACTCCTAAATATGGCATAAATATGCACACACATGCATAAAGCAGAACAGAAAACAAATTACCTGTTCTGGTGTTCGATCATATAATTTAATAAGTTGTTCTTTCCTTCTTCTTTCATGATCAGCATCATAGGCAATTAATTTTGGCTCCACACTTCCAACTGCCCGAACCTAGTTCAATTTTAAGTTAGGAATACAAAAAAGTAATTAATTTGTAACACTGGAGTTTTTTTTATCTGAGGAGAAAAAACAATGAAATTTTTAGAACTTTCCTGACAACACTTTTTTTTCTTCCAAAATTGCAATTTAACAAAAGCTTACAATTATACATTATGTTTTAAGAATAGAAATGCTAATATCTAAAACAATAATAAAATTAAACTTTTAAAAGGAAAATATGAAAATAAAACCATTAAACATGCATGATTGAAATTTAAAAAAATATGCAAATAAAGCAAATTGTAAAGAAAAAACTTTCACAACTTGAGTTTTCCTTATGTTGTTTTTAAAATTGAATTATATTTAGCACAAAAGATTAAAAGCAAGTTTGACTGTATATACTTAAATGACATGTAAAGATAGTTTCAATTAATGATCAGCCTAACCTTTTGGCTGCTGAAATTTCTCAAAGTTTACTTAAGATAGACATTACTCACTTTGGCAAGGGTATTGCAAATGTTATAATAACGTTCTTTGAGATCTTCAACACTTCTGTTTGAGAACCGAGTTCTGTCCCACCTGTCTTGTATTACAATGAATCGCAAGTCAAACCTCTGGCACAAATCAAATAAATGATCTGTTTCCAGTCGGGTCCAGCCTTCCCGCTGAAGATGCTGAACGTATTCATCATCTGTGTATTCTGGAATCGAGACAGACTGAAAGAATGCAATCAAACAATTAGCTACAAGCATCAAATAACTAAAGCTACATAATAAGCTAAACTTAGAGGCACAACAAGTGGTCTCTGTTTTCATGACCAAGGATGCTGGGGTGCAAGGCATAGAATTTAGAACAAACACTTCAGGAATTCAATTCACATTCAAAATTAAGACTCTCCTTCTCTTTTTCATTTAATAATTAGTCATTCATTTTAGTGATTTTCAACACAAGGTTTTGAAATAAGTATGATTCCATATTATTAATATTTGTTAGGCATAAATGCCTGTTAGCCACAACAGTCAAGTCCTATCTCATCAACTCACAACAACAATAGTAAAAGAGTTTTATTTTTATTTTTTTGTTACTTCCAATGCATTATCAATCATTCTGCATGACCGGGAGAAAAAGCTTTTCCGCATTCATTCATGTTGGTTGAATCATCCGAATGCTTGTTTCTCTTTCGTTCATTACGGTAGAGCTCTGTAGTGGATGACAGGGGCCCCCATATAGGGGGGGGGGAAGGGGGGTTCAAGTCCCCCTAGAAATTAGAACTTTCTTGCTTTCAGTGCTTTTTTCTCTGCAAAAATGTAAAAACATTTCTTCTCCAGCCATTAATGAATAATTTATTAAAAATGTCAAATTTTAATAACTCTAATCTGTACTGAAATTGATTTCAATGGGGAAAATATTCTGCTAAACCATGTGGAAAATATCTGAGTCCCCCCTTAAAATTTTGCATATGGGCGCCCTTGGTGGATGACGTCACATAGAAGCATCTAGTTGAATCGGAGGGCACTTGTACTCCGCGATTGCAATGACCTGTATCTGTTCATGTGACTCTGATATGCTAATGACCTTGGAGTCTTTAAACCACTCGCGGTTTACGTTTGATCTCTTATCCTCTAGCTTGTTGCTTCGTCGGCACTCGAACCTGTTTGTTTGTGCCCGCTCATGGCTTGGCAATATCATGAGGCTGTAGTTGTTTACTTTCAAACAGGCTTGCAGTATTAGATTGATGCTTTAGTTAGTAAGAGTCATGCAGTTAGAGTCACCTCATACATTGTAGAAACTAGCATGTTGTTGTGTGCTGTAGTATTAACCTGAATGTGAGATGAACTTATTTTTATGTTTGTAATTCGTTTTATCATTTATAGACTGTTGTTATTTTTACATCTTGTTATTCAATAACCTTCGCTCTACTTGAAATAGCATATTAGTCTTCTTCAAAACTCACTCTCTGCAGATACTCAAGGAAATTAAAATGGGGACATTATTAGGCTAGAAGTCTCATCATCAATGTCAATATTCATTTCATTAGCGTTTTGCCCTTCAAACCAACAAAACAAACAATAATAATAATGAATAAAAAATGAGAGAGAGGAAATTCCTAAGTTAGATAGCCATTAAAAATGAAAAAGTAATAAAAAGACATTATCACTAGAAAGGCTTAAGGGTACTGGGTGTCCCGTCTCATAGATTGTTCATCAATAATTCAAATAACTGAACATAAAAAGTGCAAGTTTCTGACTTTTCACAGTATGACCTTATTTGGTTGCTTATTATTTAATCATTAATGTTGTAGCAGTGAAATATTAAATCTCATACCCATAGGTAAATAATATAGATGCCCACCCCCACATTTGCTGTTGTGAAGATACATTTGTTGTAGATATGTACATCGCCTGATAATTGTTAATTAAAATATCAATATTAACAATTAATTATCTTAAAATAGGTAAACAAATTAATGAAAAAAGCTCACCTTTTGCATTTTTTTTTGGATACATATTCGAAAGCAAAAGGCGTTGCATTAATAAAAATTTTGCCTATTCACTGTGTATTGTTTTTCATACCAGTAAACAGTTTTGAGCTTCGTGTGTCGATATATTTTTACCTTACTATGCTTATACCTAGAAAGAGGGGAGGGACTGAAGTGGCCCCTGAGGTATTTGAAAAAAAAAAAAGGAGAATTTTTCTCTTTTCCTTGCTTACTATAGTATGAAAAAGTGTTATTCACTATAGTTTCATCGTTACCCTCATATTTTAGGAATCGGATGATATCCCTAATGGGGAAATAGTGCCGACTGTCCACCAGTCAAACTAAAGGTTATTGCTTTTTGAAAGAGAAAATAACACTTTACATTTTAGAAAGTATATTTATCAGTGAAATTATTATGCATTCATTATATATTTTTGTCTAAAAAGAGGCTAAAATTATATGGTTCCTATAGAAGCCTCTTAAGAAAAATCAAGTCGTTTATAAAGCCGCAAGAGTTCGTAAATTTATGATTAAAAAAATCAAGGACAATCAGCATGATTGAACAGTTTATTTCAAAAACCAATCAAGCGTCAAGCTCTAAAATTTTGAAAAAGAGTTTTTAGCATCATATTGAACTTTTTCAATAATGATTATAGCATTTTAAACTGAAATGAATACACATTTAGGTACATTCTTTCAGTCATTGTAATCCCTATTGTACAGTTTAATATGATAATAAAACTTTTTTCCAACTGAAATTATAGAAAACTTCGACTGGTTTCTGAAACAAATAATTCTATTGACAAAAAAATAAAACTTCTTTTTCAAAAATACATTTATGACCCAAGTACCAAAAAGCAAGAAATAATCTCAATTTTATCATTCTAGATGGAGAAAATAGTTCTAAAGAAATTTTGCAAATGGAAGGTAAAAATAAGCAGTCATACACTATAAAAAAGCAGTACAAAATGCAAGGCAAAGCCTCAAAAGTTTCATGTTATTCACATTGCAAACAGACACACATTTAAAAATTAAAATAACAAAATTACTTTATTAAACTTTGCAAATGCATATTCTTCACCTTCATCTTCAACACGTCTCCAGTGGTAAAATACTGCTCCATCCTTTAAAAAAAAATATAGTTTGAAATGATTTCAAATGAACTTATTCTTTATTTTTTAAACTAAACAAAATCAAAATGCAGACACATGAATGCAAAGAAAAAGAAAAGCTCTTCACAATACTTATTTTTCTGAAACACAAGATAATACAGAAACCATTTAAATAATTTTGAATTGCCCTCAAAAAACCACTAAAAACACCCTTAAATGTACGAGTATATACTGACAGCCCAGTTAGGACGTGTTAATATACATGCTTGTAGTTCTGGCTTAGCCCCCTCTTGAAGTGATAAATTATAGCAATAATTATTTTCTTGTTGTGACACTAAAACTAAATATATCTTACAAAACAACAGCAGTTTCTTTATCTTATAAAGGTTAAAAGTTGAGTTTAATGAGCTTTCTTGCCATTTTACAAGAAATAGTTTATGACATAGCCAAAAATAAGAATCTATGAGTCTGTATGTGTGATCCCTACCTTTTTGAAAAATTTTAAAAGGCTAAAAAATGAAAAGTGAAACAGAAAATCCTGTCATTTTAAACTGCATGTCCCATAGCTTCTTCTTCATCTTCTTCTTCTTTTTTTTTTTTTTTGTTAAATAGCTAGAAACTCAGCTTTTCTCTTATAAAGAAATAGATATTTATTCAGAGGACAAAACATCTAATTGGTCATTTTTGTTGGAATATATAATAACTGTTTCATGTTTAAACCATCACTGCAATCAGGCCTGTCATTTCACATTTTTCCAGGATGGTCAAAGAGTATATTTTATGCATATTTGACCCCAAAAAACAAAAACCCATTCATACATGTATACAAACACATTAACTTCTCACTGCTAGGGGGGAGGGAGCAATTTCCTCTCTAGATCCCCCTATAAATGCCCTTGTTTGACTATAAGAATAGCAGGAAAAATGTGATTGAAATGAGTCAAATTTCAATGTTTTGTCAAAATCAATGAAATTAGGGTGTTGATGCCTAATTTTCAATGTATGTAAAATCATGTTTCTGAATAAAGGACATTTATTCAAATATAATCCCAAATCAGGGGCTGAAATTTATATCTTTAAGTGGAGGGGACAATCTTTTCCAATACTGATGTTTGGAAAGAAATATTATTTTATGAAAATGCTAAAAAGTCGGAAGATTATTTTAAATTTTTGATTGATTCCCACTTTGAAAAATGTTTTTTTTTCAATGTCACATTTGTTAAAAAACTTTATTCAAATTCTTAAATTTGCTTACTTTTATTTCATTAAATCTAAAAATGTTCCAAAAAAGCATGCAAAAAAGAATAGAAAAACTTGTTTTTATGAGCAAAAACATCTAAATAACTATGATAAGTTTTTAAACAATTTATATTTATTACCAGTGGTACCCGCATGACTTTGCCCGTAGTAGAAAATTAAAAGGCCATTCGGTTTGCCTGTATATTTACAAATAATGGATGATGAATTTCTCGCCAATTGGCTCTCTCATTCCACGTCATGATAATTTCGTAATTTACTCGTCCATCTTATGATAATTTTGCTCAGGAAAATGTTCTTAAAATTGAAATAGAAAAAGAACAAAATCAAATTTTCAAAAAATCGCTTCGAGGTGTACACCCTATGCTACAAACTAACTTTGTGCCGAATTTCATGAAAATCGGACGAACGGACTCGGTGCTATGGACGTCACAGAGATCCAAACATCCTGACAGAGAGAGACTTTGGGCTTTATTATTAGTAAAGAAGTATCTTTTCCACACCAGCTGTACTTAACATTTCTAAATAATACAGCATGTGATTATTAACTTTGTTTGCACTAGTTAAGCTGCATAAGTGTATTTTAATAAATGTTTTTTTTTATTATTAATATAATAAAACAATTTATTTCATAAGATAAAAAATCACACATAAATCATCACACAGTCAACCAGGGTTCTTGATAGAGCGCAAGAACCACTCACTTTTAAAAGAAACCTCACTTGAAAAATATTTTGATGCGGGACTTTTTTGCAATTTTGTCACATCTGTTAAATATAAAAATTAAGATTTAAAAAAATAATCTTTTTCAGTATTTAAAAACCTCGCTCTAATTTAAACAGAGGGTGAGGTTTTCTCAACCATTTTTTCCTCTAATGCAAACCATGCATTAAACTGAGCAATAAATCAATTGAAGTGGGGGGGGGGGACATTATTTAATCATGTAAGTTTAAACAATTAATTATTTTCTTCTGCAATCAGTAATGTTTACCTTTCTGCCAGGATTATTGAATGGCATCCATTTCCAAGGACGAACTCGTTTCAGACCCAATTTGGCCTTGTTTTGTTTATAACCTTGTCCATTATCAGTAATGAATACAGGAGGATTATCTCTGAAATAGAATAAATGAATAAAAGTACAAGAAACAGATTTAACTGTAAGTAGGAATAAACTTATTTTAAAAACACTAATTCAGTCAAGTAAATAAGTCAGTCTGGTAAATTGCATGTAGTTCTGCCTTAGTCCTGACTCAGGGTTCAGCACAAAGGTATTTATTCTTTAAAATGTTTTACTTACTTACAAAGCCTCAACAGTTTGAACAACACTGTTTTAATGCACCATATTTCTATTTTAGGTGCTAAGCCATCTGAAGAACTCAAAGAAAAGGCATGAAAATAAGATTATTATGTACATAAAAATGAATCTTACTTGTTATCTGAATAAAGAAGAGCATATAACTCTCTATGCATTCCTTCTGGACGTTTAAAAGTTGCTTCACTGAGTTTCTTCTTTTTCTAAAACATAAAAAAAAAAACCTTATGAACATCTAGTTGATTAGATAAGACCCTGTAATTGTATCTTTCATTTTTCTTCAATTTTTTCAAATGTAAGATTGAAAAATGTGAAATACATAAAATATAACTCCCATAGTTCTGATGGCTAACCTGGACAAAATCAGAGGAGGGCAAGGGTGGGTAGTTAACCTCTGCTTCCAGAATAAAAGTATTTAAACTAAACAAAAAAAAAAAAACTTCATTGAGCAAATACAACCTAAAACTGAATTTTTTGGATGTGCATTTAGAAAAAAAAAATCGCCCCCAGAACAAATTAGCAGCACAAATTCAAGTTTTAAAAAAAACGCACTTTACCTCCCCCCTCTTTCTGAAAATCACCCCCGCAAAAACCAGAAGCTGGATTCCCTCCCAGTAGTTGCCACGGTATTTTTTTGGATTTGCTAGACCCTGATCATAAATAAAAATGATTTTGTTTTTAACATTCTGTAGAACTATTTAATCATACTTTATTAGTCAGTCTCGGCCAAACTAAATAGTTTGTTAAAAGGCTGAATACTAAACACCAATAGAATATGCATAAATAGCAGAAAACTGTTTACTACGGTGATTTAAAATGTAAATAAAAATGGCTATGTACAGTTAATTGGCGATAACTTAAATATTACTATAACTTGAATATGCCCTTTGCTTACTAATTATTCTCAATATCTCGAAGTTAACTTCCTTTAACTCAAAGTTTTTTTCCAAGATGACTCGAAATTTATTTCGAAAGAACGGGGAAAAAAGAAAGAAAGAAGTGACTACAGAAAAAAATAATTCACCTTCACTTGCAATTCCTGCAAAATAGACTTCTAAAGCATGAAGAGCACCTGTTGAACTAATAAGCGATAAAGGAGTTATAGGTGCGGAAATGAATTAGCTTGTTTTCTTTTGTTCATTGTATTGTTTACACTTTGACATGTTGCTGGACTCTGAATTTGCATTCAAGCTGCCAAGTTGTCAAGTCAACTGATAGTACTTTTCTTCAAAGGCTGACCTAAGTTAAGATGCGTTCCCCTTCATTCTTTAGTTCGATTATTTGCTGATAATTTCCTGAGAGACTATTACTATGTCTTTACTATTAAAGATGTCTAAGCAAGTACCTACTCTGTCAATGATATTAAGAGAAAAATAGAAACTTCTAAAGTGGTAGAATCCATGAATCTGAATTTGAAACAAATGAAGATGTACACCTTTCCTGAAGTAGAATCAGCTGGATTCAAGTGGTTCCAGCAGTATCGAAATCAAAACCATGCTTTTGATTTTTTTTTCTCAATATTTTTGATTCAACTGTACATATTGTGCTTAAAAACTTTTAAGTTCTGTAATTTTGTCTGTTATATGTACATATTAATTAAAATATTCTATGGTTTTTAATATTAAAATGTGGAAAATCGAAACTAGAGGTAGGCTGATAAATTGAAGTTTTTCGTCGGTCCCTTTAGATTCGAGTTATTGTGAATTGACTGTATTAAGAATATAACTTTTAGAGAAAACATAATAAAATAAAGAGGCTTATAACATAATAAATTAAGACATTAAGTTTTTCATACATTAAGTAAATGCTAATTCTACACAAATACAATAAACACCATTCAAATAAGGGACTATCCAAATAGCACATTTACCTTTCTATCATTTCCCATTATGCTTTCTCTGCTAAGGTCAGGAGTTTGTGGACGCTCTATGTCCAATATATCTAATACATCACTCATCTGCAATAAAAATCATAACATTACAGAATTTAAATACACTAAGCTTAAATGAATTACGAGAAATTTAAACTTAATTTGAAGCCAATTTAAATCATTTCCTAGGAATTGAATAAATACCTTTGGTAAAGAGCAGTAAGTTACTGCGCCTAAGTCAGGGCTAAGATGTAGGGGTGGTAACTTACTGCTAATTAACCAAACTTAACCTTCAATTCAGTTGTCGAACCGAACCATGCAGCAGAGGCTCGATGGTGAGATAAATTTATTTTATCAACCAGTTTCTTGACGCTCTCAGCTTCAATGAGATGATGTCTGCCTCCCCCCCCCCAGCTTGGTTATTCACTGATCCAGACTAAAGCCGTCAATCACGTCTCCTAAGTAGCGACACGGGGAGTTGTCGGCCATGTTGGGGCCAAACACCGGCTTCTTCCTATGTCTGCTATGATGAAATAGTGGTTTCTTATACTCCTTATTAATAAATATTCCTAGCTTCTTGGAGATAACATTTATCTAACTGTACATTAAAGGTTGTTTTTTTACTTAATATGGAAATAAATTTGATGTTAAAACATTTTAAAGAGCAAAGATGTTTCATAATAGTTTTCGATCTTTTTGCGAAATATTTTTTACTCTCGTCTCCGAAAGCATGGCTATAGGATATTTATGTTGAAGAAATGGATATTTTATTAGTGTATTAACTTTCAGAATAGCATGAATAATTACTTACTCATTGATTAATCACAGCAGGTATACATACTTTATTGGCCAAGAAGTGGGGGGGAAAATTTGTCATATATACACAAGATTAAATTGTGTGTCACAAAGATTTAAACTAGTAATTCCTTGAATTTTTAATTACTATATTAATTAATTATATATTATATATTTAAATTAATAATTCATGAATTAAAACAAACTTTCTCCATTAGTTTCAAAAATTGGATTCTTCTTCGGAAGC
Organism: Uloborus diversus; assembly: GCF_026930045.1. Classification (NCBI taxonomy): domain Eukaryota; kingdom Metazoa; phylum Arthropoda; class Arachnida; order Araneae; family Uloboridae; genus Uloborus; species Uloborus diversus. The sequence continues at coordinate 186,413,851 of NC_072734.1, read as the reverse complement.
TTTCAATTATATTAACCAAATCATTTACTTAAAATACAAATAATCATCTTCAACATTAAAGTTTCACAACACAAACAAAGTGGATTAAAATAAAACTTAGAATGAGTAACACAGTGAAATGCAAAGTAAGGTTTTCTTCCTTTTAATAAAATAAAATAAACATTGTCAAAGTTACATGTTCAATAAAAATAACACAGAACATTACGATGAATTTTTCAAGTTTTTATTGCAATGTTGTCAACATGTAAGATATTTGATTAATATATATTTATGTGGGCTTTTTTAATTTAATTTCAATGAATAAAAGGAGAAATTTGTCATACTAACTCACAAAATTATAGTAAGGATGAATAAAAGTAATTCACAAATTAGTTTAGTTAGTTTTTTATCGTTTTAATTGTTGCCAAAAACAATAAAAAATACAAGTAGTTATAAAGTTAAAATACTTCCGCTTTTTAATTGTTGTAGTAAAAGTTTGTACATTTCTTTTAGAAATGTCGCATTTGTCTGACATTAGACGCGTACAAATATGACAAAGTTTGCTTCACCTTAATATAGTTCTCAAAATAGACCCACGCAAATAGTAGAAACAATTTTCTTCGTTTTCTGGTAACTCTAATTCAAAAATTTCTACATCTATCTGCATATCAATTTTTTCGAAATCAATATCAAACGATATTTTTTCTATGTAGATATCTTTAAAAGTTCGTTGCCTCTATCAAAAATTTCAACTTCATCCTTTTCAAAATCTATTTCGAAACTCAGAACATTTTCATTTGTGTTTTCATGTGAAAGCATATTATTTTGTTAGGAATGTAGGACCATTATAGGTGTGCCTGTTTCCTCATTAGCATCATGGAAGTAATTTCCTTTGATACAAGAGTTATAATATTGCGATAGGATGATAACCCTAAGACAAGTTTTGAATTCTTTGCAATTTGGGACCGGAGTTTTCATTCTTATGGTTGAAAAAAGATTTTCTATTGTAGGTAAACGATATAGTTTGATGCCCGATTCCTCTCTATTCGTGCACAACACGGCACAGCAGCCCGGCATACTTATATTTACGAAGAAATAAAGAAACAGATAAACAAATATGAGCAAGAATAGCGAGTACGCAATGTAAAAAGAGCTGCAAGCAGTTTTTGGCCGCAAGATGGCAAATGATTACCCACGTGATCGGTCACATCCAATAAGAATCGGAAGCGGCACGAGACAATAGGGGAAAAGGATGTCGCTACTTACTTTACCGATTGAGGGCTTTAATCCAGACTACTCGGGATGAGATAACCAGGCTGTCTGGTATACTGCAAATACCTCTGATTTTGAAATATACAAGAAGAAGCACTATATCAGTGGAAAAATTAGCAGGAATGCTGCATACACACGCTTTCAGATTTGTCGGCCACCTTTTCCTACATAAACTCACTTCTTTTGCATTGAAAAAGGGATTCCTTGTAACTCTGAAACACATTATGCAGTAATTCTGCTAGTTTGTGCATAAATTTGCAAAGCTTTGAAATATTACCAGTCGGCTCTTGTCTATACGCAAATTCTTCTACAAGCCAGATTGCTTATAAAAAAGAAGTAAATTTACTTGTAATGGTATAGGAAGACAAACTTTCATTTAAGTTAAAAATTAGCAAACTGGGAAGACACAAAGTAACAGGTATTCATCCTGTGAACTGATGATTTAAAGGCGTAATGCCCCACAAGGTTCAGTTTTAGGCCATTGTTGTCAATTATTTTTGTTAAAAACATTAGCGAAAGTCTTCCTGAGAGGAACAATAGTGTCACAGTAGAGGATAGCAAACTTATGCGAATAGTTGATTGTGAAGAACGAGTGAAAACGCTTCAAGAAGATTTCTGTATTAGATTCATAAGTTGGCAGTGTGGAGTGTCGTTTAATGTATGGAAATAGGCACACAATAAGCTATTTTTACAAGGATCCCTCACCAGCAAATAAAAAGAGGGTGTCTTAATAGTTCAAAGTGTAAATTTGAGTCAGCACAGTAAATCAAAGCCGATAAAGAGAACACCGAGTTTTATCTACAGGTCAAATTCACATAACTGGGACGTTCTACCTTCAGGTAAATAGAAATTAGGTAAGAAATCATTTAGAGAACGTTGTTCAGTTTTTTTATTTTGAGAAAGTTCTCAAAGCAAGTAATTAAAGATTTTTTTGAGTGACCCGATTTCGTACTCAAGTTCTTCAGTTTTCTCTCTCTAATTAGGAGGAGGAAGAGGAGAAATTAGTCTTACAATTGGGCACTAATAAAAAATATTGCTAATAATCCCAACTATCGAACAATTCCTACATCCTAGAAAAAAAGATACACTAAATAATCTGAAAATGACTATATGAATTAACATAATTAAACCGAAATTGCGACATTTTTTATAATTTTAAAGCAAATGCAATGCAGAAACAGGTCGAGTACTGTTCATAACGCAGAATTAAATAGTGTAAAAACTGCTCACTTTGAATTCTTTTTTTTAGTTGAAACTTATAAAAGACAAAAACTTTTTTCAAAAAACAGCTTTGAACAGTTCACTGAATGTCAGCAAATTATATTAAACACGAAAATTATGAATCGAATCGCATTTGTTTGTTTGTAAACAAGTCATTCCAACGAAGGTTGCGTTCGACGAACCTCACCGGTCTACCGGTAAGTAACCAGTTACTAACCGCGTCGTTCTATGATCAACCGGTTACTGCAGCGGTTATTATTCTAAGAGGTTGATTGGTTGATTGGAGCACGTGATCATTAGTTGTCACGTGATTAACTAACCGGTCGCTCTCGGTCGTGCTCGTCGAACGCACTCGAATAGTTAAATGCAGCCGAATCCCCAGTTATTCGAGTTTCCGGCTGAATTTAATCAGTAGTAAAATTATCACCCTAAAAAGTAAAATAAACTGCAACAGGAAACTAGTAATTGACCTCCACGTATAAAAATAATTTTTTATTGATCACTTGGTAATGAATACCAGTACGATTAATATTTGCATTTTTGATTTGAAAAGGAGAGGAAAAAGAAAACCCATGCTTCTTATTGCTTAAAAGCGCTCAGTAGTCTAATATAGTATACTATAATATGGCGCTAAAATATAAACATTTTTCTAAACAAACGGGACGTCGTAAACAGGGAAGTCGTTAATTAAATATGTTTGAAAAATAAATCAAAAAACAAGCGTAAGAGAAGTCTGAAGTCCTACATTTTTTGATTTTCAGAAAATATTAAAGTTAGAGGTGCATCATTTTGTCTACTTTAAAATACATTAAACTCTGTCAATGCTGTTTTATATTATAAATCAGTGTTGTTGTTTTTTTTTTTGCATTTCTGTAATTAAATATCCATAGAAGTACTTTTCGGATTTGATAGATTAATAATATACATAATTTATAGCTCTTTTATCATTTTTCTCTTTAGAAAAATATGTTCCTAAAATGTGCTGAAGTATTTTTTTCCCCTTTCTTTTTTTCAGAATGTCATACAACCCCAAGTTTTCATCTCAGCAGGCCTTTTTTGATTCGAATTCTTCTGCACTTCTAAAAACAAGGTAAGTATATTTGTTATATATAAAATGCAACAATGCATTTTTTCACCTTGTGTACGTTTTCAAACTGTTTCTTTAAAAGTTAAAGAGAATATGTTGTTGGCGGTCAACTAAGTTTCAACTAGAGCTGAAAATTCAAATTTTTGCTTAGTAGCCATTAGACACTTACAATATTGTTGTTACTCAAATAAAACTTCGTAAATCCCGGGTATACAATTTATTGTAGACGACATGACATACACAGGATATAATTCTTAAACATATTGAGCAACTTAAAACGTATAATAATCGTATATAATTAGCTTAGAACCGTAGGACGTATAATAACGACAATTCAAAAGAAAGTAATTCTAAACATTTTTCCGTTGCCAGATTTACTAAACATAACTATAGTAAAAACAGTGTTGCCAAATTATCAAACGAGTTTCAACATACTCCCACCTTTTGTATTGCAAATAAAGCTGGTCGCAATACAAAACTACAATAAAATAAAATACATAATAAATAATTTCAAATTATAACAAAATGAAAGACAATGATGAATAATGCAAATAATAGTTAACACAATTTTAAAGTCACAGTACGAGAAAAAAAATAATTGAAGTCTACAAGTCCAAACGTTGTGGAGGGAATATTCGTCGACCACTGCGGGTTTGTTTCACTGGTTGAGGTACCTCGGTCATGGGAATGAAAATCTCAGCGTTAGGGTTGAGGGTTTTTGGAATAGAAGCTGCTGTGGACTCCAAGTACCCTGAATCGATATTAGCTGCTACCTCCTTTCCATTTGCTGCTAGGTCTGATGGCAAATCACTGATTGACATTTCGAGAGGATACAGCCTCTGCAAAGGTCTAACGAGGTAGCCATTAGCAACTCGTAGTTTGGCAATTCTTTGGATACCATCCCTGCCAGGATACAGTTCAACAACACGACCTAATGGCCAGTTCAATCTCTTAGTGTCCTCACATCCTATGAGAACTATTTCTCCCACCGAAATTTCCTGCTGTTTTGATCTAGATTTTGGATTGCGTACAAGTTCACCTAAATATTCCTTCTGGAAGCGTTTTCGAAAATTATCGCGCAAACTTTGCACATAACGCACTCTTTTTAATAAATGCTGGGAGTCAAGGATGTCCAAGTCATGTGTTTCTGATCCTCTTATGTCTTGTATGAAATGAGCTGGAGTTACAGGTGTCATTTCATTCGGATCGTCCGAGATATAGGTGAGTGGTCTCTCATTAATGACACTTTCTGCTTCGCACAACACCGTGAGCATCTCTTCGTATGTCACGCAAGCCTTTCCCAAGCACTTTCGTAAAATTTGTTTAATACTACGTACCATTCTCTCCCACCAACCACCGTACCATGGCGCGGTGGGTGGGCTAAAATGCCATTTGATGTTTTGCAAGGCACATTCAGATTGTATTTCCTCCCAATTCAATGATTGAAGGGCTCGTGCTGTTCCAGTAAAATTTGACCCATTGTCAGAATACATTACAGAGCATCTCCCTCTTCTAGCGAAGAATCTTCTCATTGCTTGCCGGAATGCTTCAGCTGACAATGACGTGACGAGTTCTAGGTGAATGGCTCTATATACAGCACATGTGAACAAAACAATCCATGCCTTGGTACCTTGACGTAAGTGTAAAGGTCCCGCCAAATCTACACCAGTGACTTGGAATGCAGAAATGCGTTTTGTTCTATCAATGGGCAGAGGCGCTGAATTCAGCTGTACTGGCTTGCTTGAATGTCGCTTGCAGATCACACACTTGCTTATAACCTCTCTAACAACCCTCCGACCGCGAGGAATCCAGTAGAGCTCTCGAATATGATTCAGAGTTGTCTGAACACCACTATGCATCAAAGCTTTATGAACGTATTCGATGTACAGTCTCACGATGGGATGATCTGGTAGTACGGTTGGTTTTTGAAAATCTTCTGGGTCTTCACCCAAAACTAACTTAGTTTCAACTTTTAAAACTCCAGACTCTTCGGAAAATCGTATAGACTTTGAGTATTTTTCCTTCAATTCAGCATGCAGTTCTGTTTGTACCAATTTAATGACGGCGAGTTCTGCCTTCTGTATTTCTTCACATGTTAACTCGGAGATAACTCGGGTGGACTTATACCTAGCATTATTTATAAATCTCAGCATCCAAGCTACCATTCTTATAACTTTGCTGTACTTAGAAAAGTATAGAAGCTTCTTGCTGAAGTTTTCCTGTAAGTTAATATTCGTGCTGCAGATAACACTTTTCTTTCTTTCAACTAAAGCTTCTTCAGGCATCGTAATCTCAGTATTTGGCCAGGTATTTTCTGTTTCTTGTAGCCAAGTGGGACCCTCCCACCATCGACTATCTATCAGCTCCTTCCAATTACAAGAACGCGAGGGCAAGTCGGCCGGATTCATAGATCCTGGTACAAATCTCCAACTATCGACATTTGTAAGTTGACGTATTTCTTTAACCCGGTTACCGACGAAAGTATTCCACGGTTCTCCTTTCGTTATCCAGCTTAGGACAACCATTGAATCGACCCAAAAGGAAATTTTCAAAGGTTGCTGTATTGCTTCTAAAACGGTACTTGCTATTCTTGCACCCATTGTAGCTCCAAGCAACTCTAAGCGTGGAATCGTCGGTCTTTTCATCGGGGCTACTCTGGCTTTGGCAGTTATTAACTGGACAGAGGTTCCCGTTTCTTCTTCAGAGCGTAAGTATACACAGCAAGCGTATGCATCTGCGGAAGCATCGGTAAAGACATGCAGGCTTGTATTCTCAAGAGTTCCTAGCATTAATCGACGAGGTATTCTGCACTGTTCTATGAGATCAATATGCTTCACCCAGTGTTGATATCTATGTTGAATATTTAGAGGCAGATCGTCGTCCCAGCCTATCTTGTTTTTCCAAGCTTCTTGAAGCAATAATTTCGGAAGAAGAGTTGCAGGTGATGTAAATCCAATAGGATCGTATATGCTGTTTACTATAGAGAGAAGCTTTCTCTTTGAAAGGACCTTTTCTGAAGTCATTTTACAGCCAGCACAATAAAGTTCATCTGCATGAGTGTCCCATTTCAGGCCAAGTACATTCTGATCTATCATTTCAATTCCACTGTAAGCCCAGCATCTCAATTCAAAGGAACCCTTTTGCATTACTTCTATAGCTTGCGATTTTAATTGTTCCAGTTCTTCGCTGGTATTCACACTCGTGACTAAGTTGTCTACATAAAATCCTTCTTTCATTCGATTGATCGTGTTTTGCAGGACTATTGATTGGAATTCCTGCGATTCAAGATGAAATTTAATCGTGGCATTTAATAAGAAGGGGCTTGATGAAACGCCGAAAACAACACGACAATGCCTGTAAAATTTCATCTTAGTGTGTTCTTTGTCTTCCCACCAAAGGAATCTTAGGTAGTCTCTATCTTTGGCAGCTAAAGAGAGTTGAAGAAATGCTTGTTTAATGTCTGCAATTACTCCAATGGCACCACAGCGAAATTTACTTATGAGGCGAGGGATTTCACTTAATAAACTTGGTCCTGTACTAAGACAGTCATTTAAGGAGGCATATCCGGGGCGTTTGCATGAAGCGTCAAAGACTGGCCTGACCTTCGAGGTAGCGCTTGATGATTTAACGACCGGATGATGTGGCAAATAATGACAAGCCTTTGAACTTGACATTTCAGCTTCTGTCACCTCCTCTATGATGTTATCATTCTTCCACTGCTGTAAGACACCATCATACAGTTCGTAGTAATTGTCTTTCAAAAGACGCTTAGTAACAGTGCGAAGTCTTGCTTCTGCCTGGTCGTATCCATCATACAAGTGAGGATGTCCTGCTAGCCATGGAAGAGCCACCTCATACCTGTTGCCAGTTTTCCGAATTGTCTCTTGAAAAAATGTGACCGTTTCTTCATCTAGCTCCTTAGTTGTTTTCCTCTCAGTGGGATCTGTTATACCCAAAGATTCCAAGTCCCAAATTTTGTGTATCTCTGAGTGATGCATACATAGCGATACCATATTTATGCTGCTCTTCTTTCCTGGACCTAAAACACTCCATCCGAGTTTCGTTTCTACGGCTGTTATACCAGATGGCAGAACTTCTATTCTTCCTGTTAATATTCCTCCCAGAAAGTCAGCACCGATGAGCATGTCAATAGGAGGAGTTTCTGGACCTATGTCTGTTAGTTCAATTCCTCGACGTTTTAATTCTTGTACTAAATCTGGGTCACGTATGCGAGGCAAAGAAGAACATATCTTGGGCTGGTCCAAAATTGACATGTTGCACGAAAACTTTCTATCGATACTCTGAACGTTGATGTCATAGCGACCGTGTTTAACTTCAGCTGTTTGCTTACCTCCAAATAGTCCTTGGGACAATGACTCTGTACCTGAAGGTTTTAACCTTAACTCTTTAACTACTTGGTTGGTTACGTAAGATCGCTGTGATCCATCATCAAGGAGGGCTCTGACATAAATTTCTTGATTTCCATTTCTTAAACGTATCAATATTGTTTTCAAATATATAACCTTCTGAGGTGTAAGTTCCGTAAATAAAGTGGACGTATTCACTTCTATCTTTGATTCATTAGGGAGTTGAACCTTATTTTTTCTAGGCAATTCTGGGCACAAAATTACGTAGTGTCGCTTTCCACATACAAGGCAATGAATATTACTGCGACAGTTTTTCGCCATGTGTCCAATCTTCAAGCACACCAAGCAGCAGCGTCTACGTATTACAATTGATTTTTTTTCTTCTGTACTCATAGAGGCAGCTTTATGACAGTCTTGACTGTCATGACGTTTCTGACAAAAAATGCACTCAGTCTTACAAGGCCTTTCGTAAGAAGATATTAAACTCATTGCTGTAGGTTCATCTTTGCTTGAAGATTCCTTCTTACCTTTTGCGGGTTGACCAAAAGCTCTTTCAGCTAAAGCCCGATGTTCTTCCCCTTCTATCTCGCGACGAAGAAATGACATCAACCTTTCCAACAGTTTCTCTTTCGTAATTTGGACGGTTTCTTCATCATCCACCTCACTGTTTAATAAATATCTATCCCAAGCCTTTAATACATCAGTTGGAAGACACGACTCCACAACCGGATACAACATGGCAGCATAATTTTGCGTAGTGACGCCTAATGTTTCCAGAGCTCTTAAACTCGAACCGAGCTTGTCGTACAAATCAGAAAGCTTAATGTTAGCTCGGTTGTTTACCAATGTTAAAAGATCTCGTATAAACACGTCAATTAATAAATCACGTCTGCCAAACCTGGACTCGAGATGTTCGATAACCTTAGCATAATTTTTCTTAGATGGTGGATAACTTTCTACTATATTGCGCGCTTTCGAAGTAGGCTTCAATGATGACAGAAGATACTGAAACTTATCCTCTTCTAATATACTAGTATCTTCATGAATACGACTGTATTGCGCCCAAAAGGCAACCCAAGTCCTTGGCATTAGGTCATATTCTTTCAATTCAATTTTTGGAAGCTTCAACTTAACAATCGTAGCTGTATCAATTGGCGAAGAAGCGCCAATCATACTACGCCGTAAACAATGCTCATATTCTGTTTTAAGTTCAATAAAGCGATCTCTATACGTTTCCATTTCATCATATTCCTTATCGCTTTGCTCGTAAATTTCCAATAATTGAGCATCAGCACTAAATAAACGCTCGGCTTTATCCGCCAACTTATTAAAAATTGCGCCAAGTTCATTACCTCCGACTTCTTCTTTCTGTGTTCTTTCAAATTGATTACAAGTCGTGGTAAATAACCTTCGTAAATTAGTTCTTTCTTTCCGTAATCTTTCAAATTTGTCGAATTTCTGAGTGATAACGGCATCATCTTTGTCTTCGTTGTCAGACATATTCGCTATTCGAATCAAAAAATACAAAGTTCAAATATCACGGACGCCACTTGTTGTTACTCAAATAAAACTTCGTAAATCCCGGGTATACAATTTATTGTAGACGACATGACATACACAGGATATAATTCTTAAACATATTGAGCAACTTAAAACGTATAATAATCGTATATAATTAGCTTAGAACCGTAGGACGTATAATAACGACAATTCAAAAGAAAGTAATTCTAAACATTTTTCCGTTGCCAGATTTACTAAACATAACTATAGTAAAAACAGTGTTGCCAAATTATCAAACGAGTTTCAACAAATATTCCTTTTCCTTTTTTGTCTAGTATTAAAAGCCACTTGTTTTCGATAAAAGCAATAAGCAGTCCCCTCATTTGAAATTTTTTTATTGGGAGGAGGCAAAACCCATTATGGGCATAATTGCCAATCTATATATATATATAAATGAATGTTTGTCTGTATGTTATCCATGAACTAAAAAACTACCCGGCAGATTTGGCTGAAACTTTCACCGTTTGTTATTTTTGGTACTGGGAATGTTTATAGACCAGTTCAAAAAAAATCCGATCGATAGTTCCTTTTTTATTCCAATTCAAGTCACAATCCATTGGATAAATACGAATAAAATTATCGGCTGCAGAAATTAATTCGCGTGAAAGATCTCATTGATAAGAAGTTAGCTGTTGCCATTTTTCTTGAGTTTGAACAAATAAATTCTTTCTTTATTGTTTTAATGACTTTTCATGCAACGGGGGGATTTAAAACATTTTCTATTTTATATTTTTAGCGATTGATTGATCTTGCAAACTGCGTGAGTACAAAATTTGAGTATAGTCGCGGCTTCACTTGATACCTGGACCGATTATTATGAAAATTGCTATATATATGTATTTTTCCACGGAGAAGGTGCATAATATGCTCATTGAAGCCACTCGCCACCAGTTGGCGCTGCAGAGTAGCAACTTCTGTCCCGTTCAACTGATTGTCATGAAAATCAGTATAATGATGTATTTTTTGTTGGCGTAGCAACGTGCTTCGGGTACAGCTAGTTTCATATGAAAACAATTGGTACCCTGAAATGACAAACCTGGCATTAAAACGATCTTATTTTAAGATGCTCTGCTAAATGGTAAGAGTAACAAATAGTTATATACTTATACCGGCATACAAATCCTTGTGGTGTCATCATGCTGGATAGCGTCCGCTCACTTTTTTTTTTAATTTGTATCTTTAAAACAGTAAACATTTTATTAAATTTCAAGCGTACCCCTTCCTTTTGATTTGAGCAGCTTATGCTGGTATCTGTAAGTGTCTCATTTTATTATCAAGCCTACGCCACTGACGAGTCCTGTTGCTATATTTTATGTAGAAAAAGTGAAATATAAAAATAATATTCCTTCAAACTAATTCCTGTAAGATGTAAAAAGCATTGTACATTGCCTGTAATTTTTTTTAAAATGCCCTTGTTTGTAATTCTTCAATGAAGGTGTAAACATTTTTGATCTAAAATTAAAATATAACATTGAAAACATGTGTAACTTCATAGCACTCAGAATAAAATATCTCATTTACGGCAGGTTTTTTGTTTAGCTAATTTTTCTTGTAATAAAGTGTAGATCCAAAACTTTGAAAAATTCAAGTATATGTCTTTTGTGAAAAAACAGTCAAAAACCTTGTACTGTGGAATAAGTATAGTGATACAACGTGCATAAGTAAAAATAAAAGCGTTTAAAAAAAGAGTTAAAATCTCAGCAAACATCTGTTTCGTGGCTATCAAACGCAAGCCCTTTCATCACTGCATAAAAAAATGACTGGTTCATCAATGCAAACCAAACAACAAATGAACGAAAATTGAATGAAAGCAAAGTAAGTAGACAAGGAACAAGAAACTATTACATCACCAGAACAGCAAGGGCACCTAAACTGAGGGAAAACATCACCACGGATGAAAATTTTTTTAAAGATAAGATTTCCAAACACCAGGGAAAGGGGGCGTGCTCGACAAATCATTAGTTACTGAACAGGGGTGATTGTGTTCCGGTATTTTCGGACGTATTTCCAGTATTTTTATGTCCGAAAAAACCGGAATTATGTTTTTTTTTCTCGTTATGCTTTTATCTCCCTACCTCCGCAATTTTTTTTAAATATATAATACTCATCAAATATACCTGCAAGAGTCTTAAGATGGACAATTGTCAAGATAATTTGTATAACACCTGCTCATGAGTACCTTTGTAACCCATTAAAAATTTAACTAAATGTCCACACAATATTTTGACTCAGAACTATTTAATACTATGGCAAAGGTGCACTTAAGTAATAGGGGCCAAAGATTACACCCCCCTCCCCCGTTTTCGCTTTGAAACTTTCAGGTATTTTTTGATGAACTCGCAATCACCCCTGCTACTGAAGCAGCATTTTCCCAGATGTAATGAGATTCCCAAAAATCTAAATCGTAAATCAAAGAACACCCATGAATAATTTTGGCAGAAGAAAAATTGAAAACATGGCTGTAAGATCAACAGTATTGCACAGTAGAGGAGCGTTTTAAATCCTTCTTCAATTTACCATTTAAATTTTTGGAAATCTTATTAAATCAGGAAAAATGCTGCTTCAGTAGCTAATGGTTTGTCAAGTATGCCCCCTTTCTCTGGTGTTTGAAAATCTCATCTTTAAAAAATTTTTGGCCTTTGACGTTTTTTCTCAGTATAGGTGTTCTTGCTGTTCTGGTGACGTAAGAATTTCCAGTTCCTTGTCTATTTACTTTGCTTCTTTTCATTTTTCGTTTGGTTTGCATTGGTGAACCATTCATTCTTTTTATGCTCTGATGAAGGGCTTGCATTCGATAGCCCCCAAAACAGCTTTTTGCTGAGTTTTAAACTCTTTTTTTAAAATGCTTTTATTTGTACTTTATGCACATTGTGTCATTTTACTTATGTATCTTTTCCTTTACTTCCACTCTGACAAAGAGTGAACTTGGAAGTAAATTTTTGAAAAATTTATTCTCGAGATGAGCATTAAAATTGTTGTCACAAGATATTTTGCAGTTATTTAGTTCATAAAAAGGAAACTAGGGCAGTATTTTTTGCCATTTGACTTGTTGATTTGTCATAAATTAACATTTTCCCTTTTTGTGAACTTTTACTATAAAAATGTTTGTTTTCCTTTTCCAGTTATAAATATTGAATCTTAATTAGACAGAAAAATATTCATAGCATAGAGTAAATTTTGAAACTTAGTAATTATTCTTAAATGATCTTATTTCTAGCAGTCTTTGGAGAAGACTTCAGAAGACTTATCTGCAACATAAGTCAAAGCCATTGCCTCCAGCATTTAGATCAAGGTAATTTTGTTATTTTTCTGTTGTGAAAATGTTGCAAAAGAAGTGAAGTCGTACAACTTTCACCTTTAAATCAAGCCTAAAAGCACTGAATTACATACCACTGTATAAAGCTACAAGTTACCCATCCCTATAGCTGAAGCTAAGTTGGAATTGAAAGAAGTATGAAACAGCTCAGTTACAGTATCAAGAGAAACTGCAGTTTCATTCTTATTTTGGTCATATCAGTCTTGAATGCCATAGCCAAGCTGTGAGCGAATAACCTTCATGCTGGTAGCTAAAAATATTTTAGCAAACCAACACAAGGCCTGGAAACTCTATGACTCACTTTGAAAATGGAAACATAAAAGCTACAAATTACAGCCTCACTAGCTTTATGGCCGAAACTACAGTTTCTGGATGCTGTAACTGAGCTGTTTGGCCTTGCTTTCCATTCAGCATTAGCTATAGTTGTGGAGTATATACTTATTTATTTATATTTATGTATGCTTTTCCCCCTATAGACTTAATGGTCCATCTGCTTCCTGGAAAGTTTTTAAGCGTTTAAAAGAAGCATGTTTATTTGCTGATTCCAAAACTAAGGTATCCCATGCATCTTTGTTTTATTTTGCTTTTAATTGTTTTTAAACTTATATTTGTAATACGTTAAAAAAGTTGTTTATTGACGTTAAGACGTTTTATTTTGTAAGGGTAAAAACAAATTTTGGCTTGAATTACATATTTTTTAATTCACATCGCAATACAAGTCTAAATGTGTTTCGGAAAATACACAAAAAAAAGAGAGATAAAATTGCTGTCCTTGAAAAGTGATATCAGCACTTATGCTCCTCATCATGTGAAAATTTGAGGGCAGTCCAGTAAAATAAACCTAAAAAAGGACGTTTTTAGGAGGAAAAGGCAAGTGGGGAATCATTTCTAAAGTAATTTTTTACTCTGAATCCGAGATAAGAATTAATTTGTTGGGAATTGGTATTTTAAAAGATATTAATGATTTTATTCACGGAAATGTCAAAATATTTCTAAGTTCAGAGATTTTTCTAGTATCATTTGACTTCAGAACACTTCATTTTTATTCATGAATGTTTGAGAAAAGAAAGCCGCTGAATTGTCAACTTAACCACCCTTTAAGCTCAAATTTATAGAATTTCTTAACATTATACGTTAAAGGATTTACTTTATACGTTAAAGGATGGATATAAGAGGAATACAGAGAAAGGCACAATGATGTTACTGTACCTAATCAATCCATTGTTGTTTCAAAAGATTAGTGTTTTATGAAGCAAGCAATGATAATCATGTCAATGTTTGAGTTTTGACCTAACCTGATATCATTTGACTCTTTTGGATGAAACTGGGGTTGTTTAACAGTTTCAAATTCATAGATAGACATCCTGATTTTAGAATCACACACTAGATTGTTGACGGAAAGTTTCTGCTTCATCGCCTGGTATGGCATCAAAAGGTGTTGTTAATTTGTGACAAAAGCATAAAATATTTTCTCAAAACCTTTGGTCAGAACACGGTTCTTGTGTTTGATGGTTCAGTTGATTCACATGAAAATTTAGCAGTTAGTTTATGCATCCAGAGCCTGCAATTTTGTCCTTATTAAAACGCTTCAGTCTGGATTAGTGAATAACTGAGCCGGAGTTTGATGTCATCTCATTGAAGCTGAGAGCAGCAACAAACTGGTAGATAAAACAAATTTATCTCTCCAGCAAGTGTTCGCATCATGGTGCTTAGAATGGTTCAAAAATACATGTAAAAAAAAAGTTTCTCTTAGATAACAGGACACCCATCAATATTTTTAGACTTGTGGATAGCAATATACTGGAAGAATTTTAGCTTCCTATTTCAACTGAAAGACGGTGCTCAACCCCCCTCCCCAAACTTCATTAGTATGACAATGATTTAAAAATACATTGAAGTGAAAAAACTATGCTATATATTATAATGTATACTAGTAATATGCATATACATTGCAATAAAATACAGTGCAGAACCTTTTATCCGGGAACCAAAAAACCGGGAAACCAGAAAACCGGCAACCTTTGCCGATTTTCCCGCCATTTTTTAAAAATACGCATTTCTGGCAATTTTTGAAAAATTAAGAATTTTTTTTTTTTTTTTTAATACCTAAAAGAAAATGAGCGGTTTCTTAATAAATACTATATTACTCATCTATAACTCAGGAAAATGTTTACAAAAATGAACTTCAAAGGGTTGTCTTTAACGCAGGGGAAAATTTCCGGAATATTTTCTTGAACTAGAAAGTACACTCGTAAGTCCGAAATTTTTGTGTTTTATTCCAACTGAAAACTGAAGAAATGAATATTGTCACATTGTAATGCAATATTTTATTGAATGGCCTTTAATTAAAACCGTTTAGAGCGCAAGTGACGTCGCAAAAGCGCGTGAAACGCCGCGATTCTCGAATTTTCCAGTTAGTTGATGGTGGAATCTAGAAATCGTTTAACGCAAGACTGTAATAAGGCTGCAGGAACTCATAAATTAAATTTCAATTGATATTAACTTAATGGCAAAAGCAATAGTTATCAATAATCGCTAACGCCAAACCTTTACAAAAAAGTGAAAAAAAAAAAAAAAACGCATTCATGAAAACAAATTTTCTCATACACTATAGTAGAAAAATCGCACATTTACGTTCAAAAACTTATTTCTTGCCCTTCCCTTCATTCTCTTTCATTTTAAAGCATCGAAAACTGGTGTTTTTCGAAACTGGTGCTTTTCAAAATGAATGTGAGGTTCTCAGGTTTTATTAAATAACTTAAGGTTTTTGGTGTTTAAATTATTCTTTCACTAGTAGTTTTTAATGTTACGATATTGAAAAGCATTTCATAACTGTTTTCTTCTTATTTTAATACGTATTACTATTTATTGTAGTAATTTAAATTTTATAAACAATCGGTCAAGAGCTCTTTTTAGCGATCCAGAAAACCGGGAAATTCAGATATCCGGGATAGCTATGGTCCCGAACTTCCCGGATAATTAGTTCTCTACTGTACTTATTTACAAAACAACAGCTGGGGAAATTAAATTTTTCTAAATTTATGACATTTTCTATGGTACTGCTAATGTTAAATTAAGGGGTCATTGAACACTCTTTTAAAATTTGCGTAAGAAGCTAAAACTTTTTCAGCATAATACTATTAGCAAGTGTAAAAAAAATGGGGGTATCCTGGACTCTAGCTGAAAAAAAAAAAATTTTTTTTGAACCACCCTAATGGTGCTGTTTTGACTCATAAATTGATAGCAAAGCCTGGGCATTTAGCTGTAAGTTACCCTCCTAAGCCAGGGCTAAAGCAGAACCACATGCAATATACCCAGGGTCCAATCAAGCCAAAGTGGTGCCCAGGTCCTAGTTCAATTTGGTGCCTCACTCACAATAAAACCTGCCCGTCTCTGAGTACAAGTTTTAAAAAAAAGGCATAAATAAATAAATTGATCCTCTTTTAGTGCCCTTAAAATTATGGTGCACAGTTCCACGGACCTACAGGACATGCATTAATTCGTCCCTGAATATACCAGACAGCCCAGTTACCATATCCACAGAGACTGCAGTTTCATTCTCATTAGACCTCATCAGTCTGGAATAGTGAATAGCCAAGTTGGAGGTAGATATCTCATTGAAGCTGAGAGAGCCAACAAACTTGTAGAAAAAATAAATTTCTCTCTCCAGCAAGTGTCCACAGCATGGTGCTGTTCGACTTCTTTATCTCGGATATCTCTATAGTGCTGCATTTATTGTGGGTGAGGATATTGATCTCCTAGTAATACTGATGGCTCAAACTCCTCTCAACAAGGAGATATTTTAGAGAAAGTTACTATGAAACAAGTGGTTTCTTCTATTCTGTTTTAAAAATTGGTCTATTTTTGCAAAAGCCTATTTATTTAAACTCTTAAAGTTTAGTCTAAAGGGTTGTTATATCGATTTGTATATTGTTCAATTTGTTTCAGGGTAGAAAAAAAAACTTATAAAACAATACCCAACATGCCTAGATACATAAGTGGAATCCCCTCCCCTTTCTCCCTCAAACGAGCTTATGTGTGCATCACATGACTTCCTTTTAGTCCGATTTAATGTCATTTTTCCATTATTGGCAATTTTAATGTGATTCAATAGTTGACTCTCTAAATATCACCAACAGTGGCCAAATTGAAACTAGATTTAAATAAATTTTAAAAAAATCGCCAAGTTGGCAACAAAACTTGGCAATCAAAAGACTGGCAATAAATCCCCAAGTGTCCACCAAATTATAACACCACTTGAGTTTACATCGAAATTAGCAGTGATTTCCCCCCAAAAAGGGGCAAAAGACCCCTTTAGAAACACCCGAATGCAACCAAAAGGGGAGGTGCACAACTAGATCCCACTAGGAGTTGACATACCAAAGTTCAATTTTCTAGGACATACCGTTCTTGAGTTATGTGACATACATATGACGTTTGCTTAGCACGGCAGTATATCCCTTTGAGCATTTTAATGTACTTCAAGCATGTACTGCAAGATTTAGGCCTTGATGAAAACACGGTATAAAACTAGGCGTCTACGTACCAAATTTCAGCTTTCTAAGACATACCGTTCTTGAGTTATGCGACGTACATCCGCACATACGTACATACAGACATCACGAAAAAACTCCTTGTAATTAACTAGGGAATTGTCAAAATGGATATTTCGCATGTCTGTATGTTCTTAGGCACTTATCCACGTGTGGTCAAGTCGAAAAAACTCAACATTTGTGGTCAAGTCGAAAAAACTCATCATTCATTCGGGGGTGAGCAAAATGGAAATTAAGGTCGATTTTTGAGT
Source organism: Uloborus diversus (assembly GCF_026930045.1). Classification (NCBI taxonomy): domain Eukaryota; kingdom Metazoa; phylum Arthropoda; class Arachnida; order Araneae; family Uloboridae; genus Uloborus; species Uloborus diversus. The sequence goes on along the minus strand of NC_072734.1, from coordinate 186,396,245 downwards.
GAAACTTTTTTTGTGAATACAATACTTCATTTTTTGTAAAAGGAAGTAAAAAGAGGGAAGCATACAGGAAAAAAAATCTGAGACTTTTCAAACATCAACTAGGAAGAGCTTTTGGGCAGAGCAACAAAGCTTTTTAGGAAGCAAAACCTTATGTTTTAATTTTTTTTTTCAAGGTAAATGCTCATTTTACTGGACTAAGCAGGAAAATAATTTTTCTTGGAGTTTACTCTGATGGAATTTCCTTGCATAATAAGCGTTTGTTTTTTTCTTTGAACTTATTTTTGTTTTAAGTTGACGTCTTGAAACTTCAATGAAATTAGGAGGTTTTATTATTGTCATTATTATGCCCTAGTTAGTGTCAAATCATTAATAAAATTAAAATAACATCTGCCGAGCTTCATGTCTAGTTTTTTCCTACAATTAAGGTAGTTGATACATAAAATTAATCTGGAAAAATTTCAATTTATCTTATTTTAGAGCATTTTTGCCTAAAGTCTTGCATTTTTTTCTAATAGGATTGTATGATATTTTCATTTGAAGAAAGGATACCAACAAGCACTGGACAGAGACTGTTTCTTGTTGCTCATCCACAGCAAATGTGGTTAAATCATAGGTAAGTTACATACATACAAATATTTATTTATTTATTTGTGTGTATGTAAAAAGTACATTTTTTTAATGCTTGGCTTAATTTGATTGACTTATAGTTTCTGGCATTGAAGAATTTTATTGAAATAGACATGGTTTGTAATAAGGATAATTATTCACCTTTCTAGTTGCTTACTGTACTCTCACACTATCAGTGCGCAGAAATCGACTGTGCATAGCTATACCCTGGTTTTTGTTGTCACACACATTTCAGCATGAGTGAATTTCCCCCTTGAATGGCTATGTTTTGAAAGTACAAACAGTGTTTTCAGGTTATGACTTGTGGAAATCGTTTTTTTAGTATCTAAAAACAGCATTAAGTAAAAAATATTTAAACTTATTGAGAAAAACATTTTTTTATAACGAATTTTTGAAAAGAACCACTTTGTAAAAACGAGATTTTTTATACATTGTCTTAATGGGTTTTTAAACTGGTACCGAACGTTTTGTTTGTTGTAACGGATGTGTCGTTGTAATAGGATTTCACTGTATTATGTTTTGAAAATGCTTTTAAATAAATCTGAAAATTGCAGTTTTTATTTTGGAAATAAATTTTCTTTTCATATGATGCAAAATTTATTGTTTTTAAAAGCTGAAATTTTATAATTAATAGGTTGAGACCATTAGAAGAAAGATGCACCTATGAGGTTATACGTGAAGGTAATATGTGTATAAATGTCTTTTATTTTCTTCAGAAAATTGGTTTTTATGAAGTATTTTAATTTCAAAAAGTTTATAATGGTTATATATATTATTCCATGTACAAAAGCAGGTTAAAAAAAAAATTAATTTTGTCAAGCAACTGTGACAAAAATGTTGAATTTCAGAATTTTTTGTATGATTTCAAAGCATTATGCAGTATGTTTAAGATTATTTCTCTTGGATGCTGGATCAAAAATAAAAAACTTTAGGTGCTAAAAATGAAGAGAGAAATGGGTGCTTATTGTAACTGAAAGTTTTATAGTGTAAGTTTCTCATTAATTTTAAAAGAAGTTTCAGAACACTGATTTGAGAAATTCAAATTTAAATAGTGCCCAGAACTATAGAAATCATTTTAGTAAATGTAAAGTCACAGAAGTTTCAAAATAAGCTGCATAGCTGAAAGCTTTTTTTGGAGTTTGGATATTTACTGATCGAATCTTTATACACAATTTAATAGTTCAATATACATTGCACTAGATGTCTTGTACGTAAAGTGCTTGCTGTCTATTTCAGTAATTTCTCTGTACTGAAAAATATTAGCTATGTCAGAAGCTCTTCAGCTACGTGCTCTTCTCAAAAAGTTTTAAAAGTAAATTTTTTTCCCCCCTGAAAACAATGAATTCAGTTAAGATTTATGTTCGAGAAATTGGAGTAGAAAAAACCTTTACTTCGTTAAGTAGCAGGCACAAAATTTTGTCCAAAAGTTTTACAAAAATGTTTCATTCATAAAGTATGCATTTAACACGTTAATTTTATAGTGAAAGCATTTTTAGTTTTATTTTTTTTAAGGAAAGAAAGACTACAGAAATAAAACAAATGTAATTAGCTATTTCGAATAATTTTTTTCTGTTGTGTCAGTTGTGTGTATTTTTAAAATGTTTATGCTATTCATTTTCCCCTCAGTATTTTTAGACCCTGTAGTATTTTTTCTTTATAGGCTTTCCCTGCAAACTTTATTTTGATTTAGAATTCCCTACTTCTTGCAATTCTGGGAAAAATGGAGATGAAATGACTAGAATATTTTCTGAAGTTAGTATTTTGTGCTTTTAGTTAGTTCAATTTCGATATTTACTCTGATAAATATTTTTGAGTGCTAAAATCAGCTAAAATAATTAATTGTCACAAAAAAGTGGGCATTGAACAGATTGTGTTTTCTAAAACCTGATCGCTGATAAGAAAAGTAAATGAAGATAAATGAGTTTAAAATGTAAAGTAAATAACTAGCTAATCTAGGTAACACTAAGGAGATTTTTTGAACTTGCTACAAAAGTTATATTCGCTCTAAAAGAGTGAAATCGTGACCTAGTGGTAGGAAAAATGAATAGTTTACAGACGGTAAGCATGCAAAAAAAAAAAAAAAAGGCAACAAAACCTTAGGGTTCAAACATATGGCTTTTTCAAGCAGTTGATTGCAAACTGCCAACACAACCTGCCATGCAATATTCATGAAAAGGAAAAACGAAAGAAGATAACTTTTCAATCTCATTGTATATTTATTGAAAATTTTCTTTTGAAATTTCTGTTCAAAATTTGCTGAATTATATTAATGACAAGTTTGCCAGCTGCTCCTCCTTTGCAGAATTTTTCCTTTTTTAATCAAATGATTTAAATTTTGGATTTTACACCAGCTGATAAAATCATACAACTCTGCTTTAGTCAGGGTATTTGAAGCCACATTACAGTATGTAATCTTGTTTGTTTTTACTAAGGGTGTCCCAAAAGTTTGTAAACACTTACAAATAATTGAAATTTTACTTGCCAAGTTATAACAAAAACAACAAAAAAATTCCATTTTTAGCAAGTGTTTACAAACTTTTGGGACAACATAGTATTTAGTACATTTAAATTCCTTTATTCATTTTACTTTTCAGTGTGTTATTGCTCTTATGTTGGAAAAATATAATCTGAAAATTCAACCTATTGACTTTTTGTGGCTGGATTCAAGGTAATTATCTTTTAGGCACTTTTTAGTGATATATTGAGTTACATAGTAAAATACTATTAAGTTACAAAGCAGTTCTTTATTACCTTTCTTTTTTTTGCAAAAGAAAAAAGAAACATGGGCCGTGAAATATTTTTACAAATGTTTACCAGTTTGTCAGCCGAAAAAGGTTGAGACATGTCTGTGTCACGATTCTGTCTGCTATACATGACAGAATTTTCCATCTGAAAATGAATTCAAAAATTCTTTAAAAGTGCTTCTGTACTTTTTTACTTTGTATCTTCCATGGTATGATACTCTTTGATGAGTAAACAGTTTCAATTGTGTCATGTTGGAAAATGTTTTATTTGTATCATATCACCATCCAGTGCACTTGTGCTCCTGCAAAACTCTTGTTTTTATCCTGAATTTAGGAAATTTTTTACTGCAAATTCAAATTCCTGAGTTTTGATACTGTTTCCTTTGAAATTCCAGATTTTTAGATGAAAGGTGGCATAATCCTTGTGTTAGTTAACCAATCATTATCGCCAAAGTGCTTAAAGCTGTTTATCATGTTATGGTCTGAAAAACTGCATTGTGATATCATATATGAATTTGATATAAGTATATGAAGTGTTTTCGTTTTTCAAATTCAAACTATAAAATGTAGAGGCATTAGTGAGAACTGGTATAATGGATGTCAAAACTCAAGCCCAGAGTCAGCAAGCTGTTCACAAATAGTATGGTATGCCCTGTTATAATGATATAGATGCTAATATCTGAATAACTGATAGCACTTTCTATTGCTCAACTTTCTCGTACTTTTGAAGCCTGGAGATGTCCTAAGCTACTCTGGTTGTTAACTGCAGCTTTTCTGATTCACTGCTGCTAAGACTGCTCAACTGCCATACCTCTTTGACTCATGTTCTGGCTGACATGTCTGTTTGACAAACCCCCTACCCTATTAGTGACCCCTTTAAGAGTTAGGCATTTGTTTGTAAAGCTCTTCAACTCGTCTTAAAGACCATTTCTTCTAAACACTATTCATAAAAAATGGTAGTACTGTTCTAGTTAGTCAAGATAAGTCCTGGATCTTTTGCACAATGTCTACTGGGTTGCCAACTGCTCCGCAAAAATAGCGAAACCCTGCAGCTCTGCAAAGAAGCTACTTTGCTCTGCAGTTCCCATTTGGTCTTAGTTCCGACCAGGCTCACCAAATATCTTAATAAAATTGTATTTATTTTTATTATATTTTGCTGGTTTATTATGACAGGCATCTAAATATGGGAATTTAAAGATTCTTATATTCAAAGCATGACATAGTGTTTAAAGCTGTTCTATCAATCTATACATATAATAAAATAAGATGTTTATGTGTGTGTGTGTGAGTGGCGCGCTTCTTGGGAAAACGGCAAGGCCTAGAAAGATGAAATTTGGTGTACAGTTGCAGTTTTTGCTGAAGATGTGCACCTCAAGCTTCGATTTTTTAAATTTTAAATAGAAAAAAGTTATTTAATGTTTTATGTGTTTTTTTGAACTTTTTAGTATGTTTTACCTCACAGACCACGAACCAATCGCACCACACAAAAAAATTTTTGTACTATAGTATAGGAAATTTAATTTTAAATATGATGAATGAAAAAATTTTGAAGATAGAGCAGTTTTTGTATTTTTTATGAATTTTTGAAAAAACTTTTAATTTGCATTTTTTCCTGGGTTTTATTTTTCTCTAATATCATCCTGTGAGAAGTATCAAAGCCTCATTTCTAAAATTTAAGTTGGTAATAGTAAAAACATTTCGCCCTCTTCAGAAGAAAAAAGTTCTTAAAAATATGCAATAGTTTTTTTTTTTTTTACAATTTTTTTAATGCTGAACACATGTCTTTCCAGGCATCGGTCGAAAAAAAGCGTTCTTCAATCTTTTATGTCTCTGACGTCACTATTTGGATTTCGATTCGATATTTAGGATGGAATCTTAATCGCAAACAAATGCTAATCTTTTTTTTTACTATATAGCTTACTTCTACATTTTATGAAGTGATGACCACATGTTTTTTCGGCAGCGCTTGCTTTTTTTCTTTTTTTTTATTTAGGGATTTAATTTATTTCTTTTTCCATCCCCCCCCCCTCCGCCCAAGCTGGACGGTTTGCTGTATCTATATTAGATTACATTGCATAGTTGTGCGCATTTATTTCAATAAAAACAGCGAGATTTGTTTTCTTTGTCAAACGCTACTTTTTGCACACTATGTAAAATTTTGGAGATAACTTTTTTTTTTTTGCCCTACTTGAGTAAAAAAAAGCGGTTTTTTGAGTTATCTTTGTTTTTATTAGGAAATGGGCGGGAAGCTTAAAATAAATAGAGATGGATAAGAAAATTTAGAGATAGATCGTAAAGGTAGATAGCCACCGAAGGCGGCAATCTTTGCGTAAAAATGTGAATGGCACAAAAAAAGATAGAGATGGATTGAATAATACTGCTGCCAAATTTATTTAAACAGCTGCCGTAGGCGGCAAACTTGAAGTAAAAAGGTAAATGACATGTTAGGCAAACAGCCGCTGTAGGTGGCCGCCTGCATAGAATGGCGAATGGCGTAAGAAGGCGAACCAGCTGGTCGCCGCAGGCGGCTATGATGAAATAAGTGTGTGTGTGTGGCGCGCTTACTGGGAAAACGATAAGGTCTAGAAATTATTCTATTCAAATTAATTTTAGTATAGATATAGATTGATTGATACCGCCACGAAATTCCTTTAAGCAGCCGCCGTTAACCTTAGCGTAAAAAGGCGCACCAGCTGGTCGCCGCAGGTGGCTAGTTCAAAAATAATTATTTTTATCCTATTACGTTAAATGATTATCAAAACTAAAAGAAAAAAAAAATTTTGGTAAGAGATTTAATTTTTTTGTATTGATTTTTATACAAAATACCGAGTTGCTTTGCAAATTTGCAAAATGCTCCTCAAAATCACCACACATGCTCCTCAAATAGTTTCTCCAGAGTTGGAGAAACCCTGTGTCTAATGCTCATTTTAAGCTCATATTGTACATGACCCCTATTTCTGGTTAATGTTGAAATGTAAATCACCAAATCCCACCATCATCGCAAGTTCCTTAACTTGCGCTCGATATTTATGGGTGCATGTATTATTTTGCTGCAGTGTATTTTGCAATACTATTTACTTATTTATTTTGCAGCCGTAGATTTGCTATTGAAATAAATTTTTCTGGTTTTGCTATTTTAATTTTAGTAATACTTTTCCTTTATTTAGTGTAACTGTAACTGTTTCTGCCTCTTTCACAGATGATTGTTCATAAACTCTATTTTCTAGCTCGGGTGAAAAATTTAGCTGCCATCTGATTTTGCAAATGAAGAATATGGCCTTCCAAAATAACATTGAAGTTGGTAAATAAACATTTTTTGAACTTTATCTGATTAAAATAATTGTTTTATTTCTGTTACATCCTTAAAAAAATGTCCGATTATAAAGAATTCATATTTAGGACAATTTGTTTTTTTAGGTATTTAATTTGTTCTTACTAATACATTTATTTTTTGAAAAGAGGAGGAAGGGAGGAGAAAAGCTACAAAATAAATTACTTCATATCATCTTCAATTATTATTTCATACATTTATTTGTTTGTCCTTTTTATTTTCTTCTATATCTAATATATAGAAGAAAGGATTAGATTTGTGAAAATTTGGACATTTTGAGGTACGCTGAGTTCATTTTGTTCATGTTTCAAAAATGTCTGCCTGTTTTCAGGTGAAGAGCTGATGGCGCCCGGGGTGAAAGTTTCATGGCGCACCCCCCCTCCCCCAATACACACAGAAAAATCAAGATAGTTCATAACATCACTGCATCATACGCTTGAATGTGCGTTATACTTGCATTTTTTACATATTAATGAACAAAACATTCAGAGGGTTATGGATAATACAAATTAAAACTCGAGAAATATTTCTGCTTCTAATATTTATTATAATTTATTAATATCCCAAAAACTTTTCAAAAAATGTAAATATTAATCATCTAAATATTTATCTTGTAAAATGTTACCTCACAAGATAAAAGAATTAAAACTGAATTAGTTACACATATTGATCAAACAAAGAACACGAATAAATAATTTGTTGATTATAAATAGAAAATGTATTTACCAAAGTTTATTACATCGAAATTAAATTTTGATCTGGACTCATCCAATTATTCTTTTTAAGAGTTTTTTGATTTTACCTGTACCAACTTAATACCAGCTTTCACATATGTTACTAACAAAGATGTCAATTTTTTGCATCAAGTTTTTGTAAGTTTCACGGGAAAGCTTTCAAACAATCAACAACATCATTATGTTCAGTAAGTTACCGCTCTATAGCCAGGGCTAAGGCAGAAATACATGAAATACACCGCCACCTCGTCTGGTCAGTGCTAACTCTTTGTTAGCTACCAGTTTGTTTGGCACTCTTGGCTTCCTTAAGAGGTTTTCCACCTCCAGCTCGGTTAATCCTATGCCGGGCTGATGAGTGCTAATAAGCACGAAACTGCAGTCCTCGGCTGGAATTGACTGAGCTGGCGGTGTATTTCATGTAACATTATTATGTATTTGCAGTGTGACGGAGGACTGTCAATTTGAAACTTGATAATATTTTTCTCGCTTAGAGTGCTTTTGTGTGTATATAATTATGATTAAGAAAAGTTTTCATTCCTTTTTTTTTGTATTTTCCAATAATTTTTTTTTTTTATAATCTTGCAGTACTGTTAGTCTTTTGATCTGTTACATTTTTATTGGAAAGATATAATGAACCAGGAATGTTCTAACTTATATCGTTCCACCATCAGCTGGTGGCGTGATGGTTAGGCGCTGGCCTTCTAAGCCTGTTGACCCGGGTTCTGGCCAGCCCGAGGTGGCCAGTTGGTGGATTTTCAAGATGCAGAAAATTATCAGTGCCCATGTTGTATGACTATGCGGCATGTAAAAGATCCTTTGGGTATTCGTTTGGCTTAGAATATCCCTCGGCTAAATTAAATTCCTAGTGCAATTTTGCATCAAAAGAGAGCCCAGGTGCCTCCATCTGGTGGAAACTGGGCGTCGAAAAGCTACTGTGTCATGCATCAGCGCCTTAATGGTGACACACGAAAGACTGATGCATTGTTGGGGAGTGCACTAGGTCTGGTTATGGCCCAGATGCCTCTTGAGTTGGGTCTCTTATACAGCCCCATTGGAAACAAAAAAAATATCGTTCCGCCTGTGGACGCATACAGGAATTTATTTGAGGAGGGGCGGGTAAGCAAAACTCAAAGGTAATTTCACAAATTGAAGTTACAAAATTATTCAGAGTTGGTAATTTTGAATTTATTTCTTGGGGAGGAGGGGTGTCCCACTCCTTAAATACGCCCTTACCCCCCCCCCCCTCCTGAGCAAAAGGTCTGAAAAAAACACTGGATTACATCATCAGCTCAGAGCAACAGTAAGGCATCTAATCCCAGGAATAACAGTAAGATATCCTACTGTTGCTCTGAGGTGACGATACGTTTGAATCACTGTATTACTTTCGTACATAAATACATCATGTGTCTATGATAAGAATACAAGTGATTTTATATTGTTCAGTCTATTACTTGATGATAGTAAATATTTGATTCCAATAAATGTGGGTTTATGAAACTTGTCTTAGTAGTATTTATTGAACATGGTCACATATTTAAACAAGCATTTCTTATAATGTAAGTATAATTTGCTGAATAATTATTTTTTCTTTAATTTCAGGTAAATTTGTAAATTTGCTTACTTATAATATTCTGCAGAGGATTGAGGTCAATGCTAGGTCTGAAAATCTTTGGCCATCTGCAGAAGATTTACGAACATTGATTATTAATACAAAATGTGGTGAAAAGACCTTATTTTGTGATGAAGGTACTTGTTTTTGATTTTAGTGAAATTCATTGTTTTCATTAGTGTCAATGTTTTGCTTTCACATTGTAATGTAACCAAAAGTAGACCTTGTCTTACTGAAGATAAATAATTGTCCTTACTGTAAAATGGTACAGTTTTATTAAATCTTGATTGAAATTAAAGTACATTTGAATATTTTTGTTAAAGTTGCGTGAAATATTTTTCCATGTATTGTATTTTAATATATTGCACTTAAATTAAAAACACACAATATTGCAATTTTAATGTAGTTCATTTTAATGAAAAACCTAACAAGATGGGTAGAGTTTATTTATTTTTCTTGCAGAAGCAAGCTTAGAATATAAATGTAGATAATGCTGTATATAATGTCTCATTGAGGCAGCCCCATCTTGGCACAGCCAGATTTCAGCAGCCAACTTGCAGCATGTAAAATGTTGCTCAAAGAACTTTGCTCATAGTGTCCATAGTTGT